>NC_090324.1:88043697-88267431 GCF_040869045.1 Eurosta solidaginis | reverse complement strand
AAATGAAAGCTGTTAGTGAGTATTTTAAAAGGGAGCGGGCCTTAGTTCTATAGGTGGACGCCTTTTCAAGATATCGCCATAAAGGTCTTCAAATGAAAGATTGTAATGAGTATTTAACAAGGGAGTGCTCCTTAGTTTTATAGGTGGACGTCTCTTCGAGCTATCGCCATAAAGGTGGACCAGGGGTGACTCTAGAATGCGTTTGTACAATATGGGTATCAAATGAAAGGTCTTAATGAGTATTTTAAAAGGGAGTGGGCCTTAGTTCTATGGGTAGACGCCTTTTCGAGATATGGCCATAAAGGTGGACCAGGGGTGACTCTAGAATTTGTTTGTACGATATGGGTATCAAATGAAAGGTGTTAATGAGTATTTTAAAAGGGCGTGGGCCTTAGTTCGAGATATCGCCATAAAGGTGGACCATGGGTGACTCTAGAATTTGTTTGTACGATATGGGTATCAAATGAAAGGTGTTAATGAGTATTTTAAAAGGGAGTGGGCCTTAGTTCTATAGGTGGATGCCTTTTCGAGATATCGCCATAAAGGTGGACTAGGGGTGACTCTAGAATGCGTTTGTACAATATGGGTATCAAAAGAAAGGTGTTAATGAGTATTTTAAGAGGGAGTGGGCCATAGTTCTATAGGTGGACGCCTTTTAGGGATATCGCCATAAAGGTGCATCAGGGTTGACTCTAGAATTCTTTGTACGATATGGGTATCAAATGAAAGGTGTTAATGAGTATTTTAAAAGGGAGTGATCCTTAGTTCCATAGGTGGACGCCGTTTCGAGATATCGCCATAAAGGTGGAGCAGGGGTGACCCTAGAATTTGTTTGTACGATATGGGTATCAAATAAAGGAGTTAATGAACATTTTAAAATGGAGTGGGCCTTAGTTCTATAGGTGGACGCCTTTTCGAGATATCGCCATAAAGGTGGCCCAGGGGTGACTCTAGAATGCGTTTTTACAATATGGGTATCAAACGAAAGGTGTTAATGAGTATTTCAAAAGGGAGTGGGGTTTAGTTCTACAGGTGGACGCCTTTTTGAGATATCGCCATAAAGGTGGACCAAAGGTGACTCTAGAATGTGCTTGTACGATATGGGTATCAAATTAAAGGTATTAAGGAGGGTTTTAAAAGGGAGTGGTGGTAGTATTATAGGTGGTCGCCTTTTCGAGATATCGGCATAAAGGAAGATCAGGGGTGACTCTAGAATGCGTTTGTACAATACGGGTATCAAACGAAAGGTGTTAGTGAGTATTTTAAAAGAGCGTGGGGCTTAGTTCTATAGGTGGACGCCTTTTCGAGATATCGCCATAAAGGTGGACCAAGGGTGACTCTAGAATGTGCTTGTACGATATGGGTATCAAATTAAAGGTATTAATGAGGGTTTTAAAAGGGAGTGGTGGTAGTTGTATATGTGGTCGCCTTTTCGAGATATTGGCATAAAGGTGGACCAGGGGTGACTATGTTGTTGTTGTTGTTGTAGCAATGCTCGCCCCACCAAATAGCCGCGACCGATCACAAATTGTCATCAATATCCTCTAACGGGAGTCCAAGGAAACTTGCCGTTTCAACAGGAGTGGACCATAAGGAAAGGGGTGTTAGAGGCGTTGGTTCCACATTACAATTAAAGAGATGGTTGGTGTCATGTGGGGACACAGTGCAAGCGGGGCATACATTTTGTATGTCGGGGTTGATTCTGGATAGGTAAGACTTTAACCTGTTACAGTATCCAGAACGAAGTTGAGCAAGAGTGACACGCGTTTCCCTGGGGAGTATGCGTTCCTCTTCCGCGAGTGCTGGATATTTTTCTTCAAGTACTGGATTCACCGGGCAATTCCCGACATAAAGGTCCGACGCCTGTCTATGGAGTTCACCAAGGACCTGCTTGTGTTTTTTCGCTTCATACGGCTGGGTTCTCAGGTGCCGTATTTCCTCAAAATGCTTACGGAGATGACTCCTTAGGCCCCAAGGCGGTGCTGGTTCGTCAATCAGATGTCTGTTGGGATGCCCAGGTTTCTGGGTATTCAACAGAAACTGTTTGGTCAGCATCTCATTTCTCTCCCTGATGGGGAGTATTCTCGCCTCATTGTGCAGATGGTGTTCTGGGGACATAAGAAGACATCCCGTGGCGATTCTGAGAGCAGTATTTTGGCAGGCCTGTAGATTCTTCCAGTGGGTAGTTTTTAGGCTTGGCGACCATATGGGTGACGCGTAGCACGTAATCGGCTGGCTAATTGCTTTGTATGTGGTCATGAGCGTTTCTTTATCTTTTCCCCAGGTACTGCCAGCAAGGGATTTGAGGATTTTATTACGGCTCTGAATTCTCGTAACAATTGCTGTTGCGTGCGCACCAAAATGTAGATCTTGATCACACGTCACACCCAAGATTTTGGGGTGTAGGACAGTCGGTAGCGTAGTGCCATCGACGTGGATGTTCAATATGGTCGACATTTGGGGCGTCCATGTTGTAAATAAGGTCGCGGAAGATTTAGTCGGTGACAATGTCAGGTTTCGCGAGGCGAAAAAACTGGAGAGATCAGGGAGATAGCCGTTTATTTTATTGCATAGCTCACCGTCTCTGGGCCTGGGCCTGTGGCCATTATTGTGCAGTCATCGGCGTAGGAAACTATTGTGACTCCTTCCGGTGGTGAAGGTAGCTTAGATATGTAGAAATTAAACAAAAGTGGGGATAGGACACCACCCTGTGGCACCCCCTGTTTAATTCTCCCAGATAATTTGCGGTCCACCTTTTAAGACATGGGGCAAGGGTAGACCCTTCCAGGTCTTGCAGTAACGAGCCATGGTTGACCGTATCAAATGCTTTTGATAGGTCTAGCGCTACGAGTACTGTTCTATGATGGGGGTATTGATTCAAACCGCAATTTACCTGGTGCTAATGACATTTGGCGCGGAGGTAGTGTTATGGAGTTTTCTGAAGCCATGCTGATGAGGGGCTAGCTGCAAATGTGCTTGGAAATAAGGGAGCAAAATGGCTTCAAGCGTCTTTGCCACTGGCGATAGGAGAGATATCGGACGATATGACTCACCTATGTTAGCTGGTTTCCCAGGCTTTAGTAGCGGGACCACCTTGGCCATTTTCCATTTCTCGGGTATGACAAAGGTAGAAAGAGACAGGTTGAAGACATGCGCTAAATATTTGAAACCCTCTTTCCTTAGGTTTTCAGCATCGGCATGGCTATGCCGTCTGGGCCCACTGCTTTGGATGGTTTAGCGCGACCAATGGCGTCCTCAATCTCTCTAGCGGTGATGGTGACTGGTGACGTGCTGAATTTGTGTTTTTGTGCGTGTCTATTGGCTCTCCGCCTATCTTTGTCAACCGTAGGATGCATTATATATTGTCGGCAGAAACCGCTCGCGCATTTTTTCGCATCCGTCAGCACCTTATCGCCAAAGGCGATGGAAACTTTGTCTTTGTACTTAGTCGGATTCGATAGGGACTTTACGGTGGACCAAAGTTTACCTACACCGGTAGAGAGGTTACAACCTCTTAGGTGCTCTTCCCATTTCGCCCGCTTGTGTTCGTCCACAAGCAATCTGATGCGTTGGTGTATATCCCTTATTTGGGGGTCGCCTGGATCAAGCTGTCTTATAAGGTCGCGTTCCCTCGCTAAGCTCGCGGCCTCCGCCGAGAAGTGGAGCCGGATTTCGGGAATTCTCCCGGCGGGAATGAAATGTGCCGAGGCGGATTCAATGACCTTACGGAAGGCACGCTCCCCTTGGCGGGCATCAGTCGGGATAGGGAGGGCAGCAAAGCTGCTGTCTGTTGCAGATTTATATTCTTCCCACTTTCCATTTTTGAAGTTTATGAAAGTGCGTTTGTCGGTGACGATGAAGTCGGCGGAACGCTCGAACCAAATAAGTATGGGCAGGTGGGGCAGGGGTGACTATAGAATGCGTTTTTACAATATGGGTATCAAACGAAAGGTGTTAATGAGTATTTTAAAAGGGATTGGGCCTTAGTTCTATAGGTGGATGCCTTTTCGAGATATCGCCATAAAGGTGGACCAGGGGTGACTCTAGAATGTGTTTGTACGATATGGGTATCAAATTAAAAGTATTAATGAGGAATTTAAAAGGGAGTGGTGGTAGTTGTATAGGTGGTCGCCTTTTCGAGATATCGGCATAAAGGTGGACCAGGGGTGACTCTAGAATTTGTTTGTACGATTAGGGTATCAAATGAAAGGTATTAATGAGTATTTTAAAAGGGAGTGATCCTTAGTTCCATAGGTGGACGCCGTTTCGAGATATCGCCATAAAGGTGGACCAGGGGTGACTCTAGAATGCGTTTGTACAATATGGGTATCAAACGAAAGGAGTTAATGAGTATTTTAAAAGAGAGTGGGCCTTATGTGGTCGCCTTTTCGCGATATTGGCATAAAGGTGGACCAGGGGTGACTATAGAATACGTTTGTACAATATGGGTAACAAACGAAAGGTGTTAATAAGTATTTTAAAAGGGATGGGGCCTTAGTTCTATAGGTGGATGCCTTTTTGAGATATCGCCATAAAGGTGGACCAGGGGTGACTCTAGAATATATTTGTACGATATGGGTATCAAATGAAAGGAGTTAATGAGTATTTTGAAAGGGCGTGGGGCTTAGTTCTATAGGTGGACGCTTTTTGAGATATCGCCATAAAGGTGGACAAGGGATGACTCTAGAATGTGTTTGTACGATATGGGTATCAAATAAAAGGTGTTAATGAGTATTTTAAAAGGGAGTGATCCTTAGTTCCACAGGTGGACGCCGTTTCGAGATATCGCCACAAAGGTGGACCAGGGGTGACCCTAGAATTTGTTTGTACAATATGGGCATCAAACGAATGGTGTTAATGAGTATTTTAAAAGGGAGTGGGCCTTATGTGGTCGCCTTTTCGAGATATTGGCATAAAGGTGGACCAGGGGTGACTATAGAATGCGTTTGTACTATATGGGTATCAAACGAAAGGTGTTAATGAGTATTTTAAAAGGGATTGGGCCTTAGTTCTATAGGTGGATGCCTTTTCGAGATATCGCCATAAAGGTGGACCAGGGGTGACTCTAGAATATATTTGTACGATATGGGTATCAAACGAAAGGAGTTAATAAGTATTTTGAAAGGGCGTGGGGCTTAGTTCTATAGGTGTACGCCTTTTCGAGATATCGCCATAAAGGTGGACCAGGGGTGACTCTAGAATGTGTTTTGTACGATATGGGTATCAAATAAAAGGTGTTAATGATTATTTTAAAAGAGAGTGATCCTTAGTTCACAGGTGGACGCCGTTTCGAGATATCGCCATAAAGGTGGACCAGGGGTGACCCTAGAATTTGTTTGTACGATATGGTATCAAATGAAAGGGATTAATGAGCATTTTAAAAGAGAGTGGCCCTAAGTTCTATAGGTGAACGCCTTTTCGAGATATCGCCATAAAGGTGGACCAGGGGTGACTCTAGAATGTGTTTGTACTATATGGGTATCAAATAAAAGGTGTTAATGAGTATTTTAATAGGGAGTGATCCTTAGTTCCATAGGTGGACGCCGTTTCGAGATAACGCCATAAAGGTGGACCAGGGGTGAAACTAGAATTTGTTTTACGATATGAATATGTGACTCTAGAATGCGTTTATACAATATGGGTGTCAAACGAAAGGTATTAATGAGTATTTTAAAAGGGAGTGGGCCTTAGCTCTATAGGTGGACGCCTTCTCGAGATATAGCTATAAAGATGGACAAGGGGTGACTCTACAATATATTTGTACGATATGGGTATCAAATGAAAGGAGTTAATGAGTATTTTGAAAGGGCGTGGGGCTTAGTTCTATAGGTGGACGCTTTTAGAGATATCGCCATAAAGGTGGACAAGGGGTGACTCTAGAATATATTTGTACGATATGGTATCAAATGAAAGGAGTTAATAAGTATTTTGAAAGGGCGTGGGGCTTAGTTCTATAGGTGGACGCCTTTTCGAGATATCGCCATAAAGGTGGACCAGGGGTGACTCTAGAATGTGTTTGTACGATATGGGTATGAAATAAAAGGTGTTAATGAGTATTTTAAAAGGGAGTAATCCTTAGTTCCACAGGTGGACGCCGTTTCGAGATAACGCCATAAAGGTGTACCAGGGGTGACTCTAGAATGCGTTTGCACAATACGGGTATCAAACGAAAGGTGTTAATGAGTATTTCAAAAGGGCGTGGGCTTAGTTCTATAGGTGGATGGGTTTTCGAGATATCGCCATAAAGGTGGACCAGGGGTGACTCTAGAATATATTTGTACGATATGGGTATCAAATGAAAGGAGTTAATGAGTATTTTGAAAGGGCGTGGGGCTTAGTTCTATAGGTGGACGCTTTTCGAGATATCGCCATAAAGGTGGACAAGGGGTGACTCTAGAATATATTTGTACGATATGGGTATCAAATGAAAGGGATTAATGAGCATTTTAAAAGAGAGTGGTCCTTAGTTCTATAGGTGAACGCCGTTTCGAGATATCGCCATAAAGGTGGACCAGGGGTGACTCTAGAATGTGTTTGTACGATATGGGTATGAAATAAAAGGTGTTAACGAGTATTTTAAAAGGGAGTGATCCTTAGTTCCACAGGTGGACGCCGTTTCGAGATATCGCCATAAAGGTGGACCAGGAGTGACCCTAGAATTTGTTTGTACGATATGGGTATCAAATGAAAGGGATTAATGAGCATTTTAAAAGAGAGTGATCCTTAGTTCCATAGGTGGACGCCGTTTCGAGATATCGCCATAAAGGTGGACCAGGGGTGACCCTAGAATTTGTTTGTACGATATGGGTATCAAATGAAAGGGATTAATGAGCATTTTAAAAGAGAGTGATCCTTAGTTCCATAGGTGGACGCCGTTTCGAGATAACGCCATAAAGATGGACCAGGGGTGAAACTAGAATTTGTTTTACGATATGAATATGTGACTCTAGAATCCGTTTGCACAATACGGGTATCAAACGAAAGGTGTTAATGAGTATTTCAAAAGGGCGCGGGCTTAGTTCTATAGGTGGATGGGTTTTCGAGATATCGCCATAAAGGTGGACCAGGGGTGACTCTAGAATATATTTGTACGATATGGGTATCAAATGAAAGGAGTTAATGAGTATTTTGAAAGGGCGTGGGGCTTAGTTCTATAGGTGGACGCCTTTTCGAGATATCGCCATAAAGGTGGACCAGGGGTGACTCTAGAATGTGTTTGTACGATATGGGTATGAAATAAAAGGTGTTAATGAGTATTTTAAAAGGGAGTGATCCTTAGTTCCACAGGTGGACGCCGTTTCGAGATATCGCCATAAAGGTGGACCAGGGGTGACCCTAGAATTTGTTTGTACGATATGGGTATCAAATGAAAGGGATTAATGAGCATTTTAAAAGAGAGTGGCCCTTAGTTCTATAGGTGAACGCCTTTTCGAGATATCGCCATAAAGGTGGACCAGGGGTGACTCTAGAATGTGTTTGTACGATATGGGTATGAAATAAAAGGTGTTAATGAGTATTTTAAAAGGGAGTGATCCTTAGTTCCACAGGTGGACGCCGTTTCGAGATATCGCCATAAAGGTGGACCAGGAGTGACCCTAGAATTTGTTTGTACGATATGGGTATCAAATGAAAGGGATTAATGAGCATTTTAAAAGAGAGTGATCCTTAGATCCATAGGTGGACGCCGTTTCGAGATATCGCCATAAAGGTGGACCAGGGGTGACTCTAGAATGTGGTTGTAAGATATGGGTATGAAATAAAAGGTGTTAATGAGTATTTTAAAAGGGAGTGATCCTTAGTTCCACAGGTGGACGCCGTTTCGAGATATCGCCATAAAGGTGGACCAGGGGTGACCCTAGAATTTGTTTGTACGATATGGGTATCAAATGAAAGGGATTAATGAGCATTTTAAAAGAGAGTGATCCTTAGTTCCATAGGTGGACGCCGTTTCGAGATATCGCCATAAAGGTGGACCAGGGGTGACCCTAGAATTTGTTTGTACAATATGGGCATCAAACGAATGATGTTAATGAGTATTTTAAAAGGGAGTGGGCCTTATGTGGTCGCCTTTCCGAGATATTGGCATAAAGGTGGACCAGGGGTGACTCTAGAATATATTTGTATGATATGGGTATCAAATGAAAGGAGTTAATGAGTATTTTGAAAGGGCGTGGGGCTTAGTTCTATAGGTGGACGCTTTTCGAGATATCGCCATAAAGGTGGACCATGGGTGACTCTAGAACGTGTTTGTACGATATGGGTATCAAATTAAAGGTATTAAAAGGGAGTGGTGGTAGCTGTATAGGTGGTCGCGTTTTCTAGATATCGGCATAAAGGTGGACCAGGGGTGACTCTAGAATATATTTGTACGATATGGGTATCAAATGAAAAGAGTTAATGAGTATTGTGAAAGTTAGTTCTATAGGTGGACGCTTTTCGAGATATCGCCATAAAGGTGGACCAGGGGTGACTATAGAACGCGTTTGTACAATATGGGTATCAAACGAAAGGTGTTAATGAGTATTTTAAATGGGATTGGGCCTTAGTTCTATAGGTAAATGCGATGGTGAGTATTTTAATAGAGAGTGATCCTTAGTTCCATAGGTGGACGCCGTTTCGAGATAACGCCATAAAGGTGGACCAGGGGTGACTCTAGAATGCGTTTGCACAATACGGGTATCAAACGAAAGGTGTTAATGAGTATTTCAAAAGGGCGTGGGCTTAGTTCTATAGGTGGATGGCTTTTCGAGATATCGCCATAAAGGTGGACCAGGGGTGACTCTAGAATATATTTGTACGATATGGGTATCAAATGAAAGGAGTTAATGAGTACTTTGAAAGGGCGTGGGACTTAGTTCTATAGGTTGACGCTTTTCGAGATATCGCCATAAAGGTGGACAAGGGGTAACTCTAGAATATATTTGTACGATATGGGTATCAAATGAAAGGAGTTTATAAGTATTTTGAAAGGGCGTGGGGCTTAGTTTTATAGGTGGACGCCTTTTCGAGATATCGCCATAAAGGTGGACCAGGGGTGACTCTAGAATGTGTTTGTACGATATGGGTATGAAATAAAAGGTGTTAATGAGTATTTTAAAAGGGAGTGATCCTTAGTTCCACAGGTGGACGCCGTTTCGAGATATCGTCATAAAGGTGGACCAGGGGTGACCCTAGAATTTGTTTGTACGATATGGGTATCAAATGAAAGGGATTAATGAGCATTTTAAAAGAGAGTGGCCCTTAGTTCTATAGGTGAACGCCTTTTCGAGATATCGCCATAAAGGTGGACCAGGGGTGACTCTAGAATGTGTTTGTACGATATGGGTATCAAATAAAAGGTGTTAATGAGTATTTTAATAGGGAGTGATCCTTAGTTCCATAGGTGGACGCCGTTTCGAGATAACGCCATAAAGGTGGACCAGGGGTGAAACTAGAATTTGTTTTACGATATGAATATGTGACTCTAGAATGCGTTTGTACAATATGGGTGTCAAACGAAAGGTATTAATGAGTATTTTAAAAGGGAGTGGGCCTTAGCTCTATAGGTGGACGCCTTCTCGAGATATAGCTATAAAGATGGACAAGGGGTGACTCTACAATATATTTGTACGATATGGTTATCAAATGAAAGGAGTTAATGAGTATTTTGAAAGGGCGTGGGGCTTAGTTCTATGTGTGGACGCCTTTTCGAGATATCGCCATAAAGGTGGACCAGGGGTGACTCTAGAATGTGTTTGTACGATATGGGTATCAAATTTAAGGTATTAGTGAGGCTTTTAAAAGGGAGTGGTGAAAGTTGTATATGTGAAGGCGTTTTCCAGATATCGACCAAAATGTGGACCAGAGTGACCAGAACATCATCTGTTGGATACCGCTAATTTATTTATATATATAATACCACGAACAGTTTTCCTGCCAATATTGCAAGGGTTTTTCATTTCATTCTACTTAATATGGTAGGTGTCACAACCATTTTACAAAGTTTTTTCCAAAGCTATATTTCGCGTCAATAAACCAATCCAATTACCATGTTTCATCCCTTTTTTCCTATTTGGTATAGAATTATGGCATTGTTTTCATTTTTCGTAATTTTCGATATCGAAAAAGTGGCGTGGTCATAGTCGGATTTCGTAAATTTGTTATACCAAGATAAAGTGCGTTCAGATAAGTACATGAACTAAGTTCAGTAAAGATATGTCGGTTTTTGCTGTAGTTATCGTGTTAACGGCCATGCGGAAGGACAGACGGACGACCGTGTATAAAAACTGGGCGTGGCTTCAACCGATTTCGCCTTTGTCACAGAAAACCGTTATCGTCCTAGAATCTTGGCCCCTACCAAATTTCACAAGGATTGGTAAATTTTTGTTCGACTTATGGCATTAAAAGTATCCTAGACAAATTAAATGAAAAAGGGCGGAGCCACGCCCATTTTGAAATTTTCTTTATTTTTGTATTTTGTTGCACCATATCATTACTGGAGTTGAATGTTGACATAATTTACTTATATACTGTAAAGATATTAAATTTTTTGTTAAAATTTTACTTTAAACAACGTGACATCAGGACGGACAAGGCGACAGCTGTTTCGATTATACCTTGTAAATCTCTTCAAAGCCTTTTCTCCCGGGAGTGGGAGTCGAACTCGCACCCCTACGATAGTTGAAATGGTTGTTTTTCCCAAATTATTAAATAAATTATAAATTAAAAAAATTGCTTCAAATAAATGTTTTCATACATTTAAAAAAAGCAATATGGGCAATCCCCGATTATTGAAAATCATTTTACTTTAAAAAATTTTTTTTTTTTAAGTTGGCGTGGTCCTTCTCAGATTTTGCTAATTTTTATTAAGCGTACATATAGTAATAGGAGTAACGTTCCTGCCAAATTTCATCATGATATCTTCAACGACTGCCAAATTACAGCTTGCAAAACTTTTAAATTACCTTCTTTTAAAATTGGGCGGTGCCACGCCCATTGTCCAAAATTTTACTAATTTTCCATTCTGTGTCATAAGTTCAACTCACCTACCAAGTTTCATCGCTTTATCCGTAGTTGGTAATGAATTATTGCACTTTTTCAGTTTTCCGAAATTTTCGATATCGAAAAGTGGCGTGGTTATAGTCCGATATCATTCATTTTAAATAGCGATCTGAGATGAGTGCTCAGAAATCCACATACCAAATTTCATCAAGATACCTGAAAATTTACTCATGTTATCGTGTTAACGGGCGGACGGACGGACATGGCTCAATCAAATTTTTTTCGATCCTGATGATTTTGATATATGGAAGTCTATATCTATCTCGATTCCTTTATACCTGTACAACCAACCGTTATGCAATCAAACTTAATATACTCTGTGAGCTCTGCTCAACTGAGTATAAAAAGTTCTGCAGGGCGAAACCAAAAGCCCTTGGATTCTTGGCAGGAATACTGTTCGTGGTATTACATATATAAATAAATTAGCGGTATCCGACAGATGATTCTGGGTCACCCCGGTCCACATTTTGGTCGATATCTCGAAGACGCCTTCACATATACAACTACCACCACTCCCTTTTAAAACCCTTATTAATACCTTTAATTTGATACCCATATCGTACAAACACATTATAGAGTCACCCCTGGTCTACCTTTACGGCGATATCTCGAAAAGGCGTCCACCTATAGAACTAAGGCCCACTCTCTTTTAAAATACTCATTAACACCTTTCATTTGATACCCATATCGTACAAACACATTATAGAGTCACTCCTGGTCTACTTTACGGCGATATCTCGAAAAGGCGTCCACCTATAGAACTAAGGCCCACTCCCTTTTAAAATACTCATTAACACCTTTCGTTTGATACCCATATTGTACAAACGCATTCTAGAGTCACCCCTAGTCCACCTTTATGGCGATATCTCGAAAAGGCGTCCACCTATAGAACTAAGGCCCACTCCCTTTTAAAATACTCATTAACACCTTTGATTTGATACCCATATCGTACAAACAAATTCTAGAGTCACCTCTGGTCCACCTTTATGGCGATATCTCGAACTAAGTCCCACGCCCTTTTAAAATACTAATTAACACCTTTCATTTGATACCCATATCGTACAAACAAATTCTAGAGTCACCCCTGGTCCACCTTTATGGCGATATCTCGAAAAGGCGTCCACCCATAGAACTAAGGCCCGCTCCCTTTTAAAATACTCATTAACACCTTTCTTTTGATACCCATATTGTACAAACGCATTCTAGAGTCACCCCTAGTCCACCTTTATGGCGATATCTCGAAAAGGCATCCACCTATAGAACTAAGGCCCACTCCCTTTTAAAATACTCATTAACACCTTTCATTTGATACCCATATCGTACAAACAAATTCTAGAGTCACCCATGGTCCACCTTTATGGCGATATCTCGAACTAAGGCCCACGCCCTTTTAAAATACTCATTAAGACCTTTCATTTGATACCCATATTGTACAAACGCATTCTAGAGTCACCCCTTGTCCACCTTTATGGCGATAGCTCGAAAAGGCGTCCACCTATAGAACTAAGGCCCACTCCCTTTTAAAATACTCTTTAACACCTTTCATTTGATACCCATATTGTACAAACGCATTCTAGAGTCACCCCTGGTCCACCTTTATGGCGATATCTCGAAAAGACCTCCACCTATAGAACTAAGGCCCACTCCCTTTTAAAATACTAATTATCACCTTTCATTTGATACCCATATCGTACAAACAATTTCTAGAGTCACCCCTGGTCCACCTTTATGGCGATATCTCGAAAAGACGTCTACATATAGAGCTAGGGCCCACGCCCTTTTAAAATACTCATTAGCACCTTTCATTTGATACCCATATCGTACAAACAAATTCTAGAGTCACCTGTGGTCCACCTTTATGGCGATATCTCGAAAAGGCGAACACCTATAGAACTAAGGCCCACGCCCTTTTAAAATACTCATTGACACCTTTCATTTGATATCCATATCGTACAAACAAATTCTAGAGTCACTTCTGGTCCACCTCTATGGCGATATCTCGAAAAGGCGAACACCTATAGAACTAAGGCCCACTCCCTTTTAAAATACTCATTAACACCTTTCATTTGATACCCATATTGTACAAATGCATTCTAGAGTCACCCCTGGTCCACCTTTATGGTGATATCTCGGAAAGGCGTCCACCCATAGAACTAAGGCCCGCTCCCTTTTAAAATACTCATTAACACCTTTCGTTTGATACCCATATTGTACAAACGCATTCTAGAATCACCCCTGGTCCACTTTTATGGCGATATCTCTAAAAGGCGTCCACCTATAGAACTAAGGCCCACTCCCTTTTAAAATACTCATTAACACCTTTCATTTGATACCCATATCGTACAAACAAATTCTAGAGTCAGCCCTGGTCCACCTTTATGGCGTTATCCCTAAATGGCGTCCACATATAGAACCATGGCCCTCTTAAAATACTTTTTAATACCATCCATTTGATACACATGTCATACAAACACATTCCAGGGATACCCTAGGTTAATTTTCCTACATGGTGATTTTTCCTTACTTTGTCTCCATAGCTCTCAACTGAGTATGTAATGTTCGGTTATACCCGAACTTAGCCTTCCTTACTTGTTTTTTATTATTATTATTATTTAATGTTTTGTTTGGTTTTCCTGGTCTGTAAATAATTAATTATTATATTAATTCATTGCCTTCAAGACGAAGTTTGTTATTTTTGTAAAATGTATATGTTACAAGTTATATTTATATTTTTTTAAATTATTATGCATAGAAAACGAGTAAATTAGAAAAAAACAAGTAAGGAAGGTTAAGTTCGGGTGTAACCGAACATTACATACTCAGTTGAGGACTATGGTGACAACATAAGGGAAAGTAACCATGTAGGAAAATGAACCGAGGGAAACCCTGGAATGTGTTTGTATGACATGTGTATCAAATGACAGGCATTAAAGAGTATTTTATGAGGGAGTGGGCCGTAGTTCTATAGGTGGACGCCATTTAGGGATATAGCCATAAAGGTGGATCAGGGTTGACTCTAGAATGCGTTTGTACGTTATGGGTATCAAATGAAAGGTGTTAATGAGTATTTTAAAAGGGAGTAATCCTTAGTTCCATAGGTGGACGCCGTTTCGAGATATCGCCACAAAGGTGGACCAGGGGTGACCCTAGAATTTGTTTGTACAATATGGGCATCAAACGAATGGTGTTAATGAGTATTTTAAGAGGGAATGGGCCTTAGTTCTATAGGTGGATGCCGTTTCGAAATATCGCCATAAAGGTGGACTAGTGGTGACTCTAGAATGTGTTTGTACGATATGGGTATCAAATTAAAGGTATTAATGAGGGTTTTAAAAGGGAATGGTGGTTGTTGTATAGGTGGTCGCATTTTCGAGATATCGCCATAAAGGTGGACCAGGGGTGACTCTAGAATTCGTTTGTGCAATATGGGTATCAAACGAAAGGAGTTAATGAGTATTTTAAAAGGGAGTGGGCCTTAGTTCTATAGGTGGACGTCTTTTCGTGGTATCGCAATAAAGGTGGACCAGGGATGTGATGGTAGCGTGCTCCGCCTATCACACCGTATTCCCTGGGTTCAACTCCCGGGCAAAGCAACATCAAAATTTTAGAAATAAGATTTTTCAATTAGAAGAAAATTTTTCTAAGCGGGGTCGCCCCTCGGCAGTGTCTGGCAAGCGCTCCGATTGTATTTCTGCCATGAAAAGCTCTCAGTGAAAACTCATCTGCCTTGCAGATGCCGTTCGGAGTCGGCATAAAACATGTAGGTCCCGTCCGGCCAATTTGTAGGGAAAAATCAAGAGGAGCACGACGCAAATTGGAAGAGAAGCTCGGCCTTAGATCTCTTCGGAGGTTATCGCGCCTTACATTTATTTTATTTATTTAGGGGTGACTCTAGACTTTGTTTGTACGATATGGGTATCAAATGAAAGGTGCTAATGAGTATTTTTAAAAGGGAGTGGGCCTTCGTTCTATAGGTGTTCGCCTTTTCGAGATATCGCCATAAAGGTGGACCAGGGGTGACTTTAGAATATGTTTGTACGATATGGGTATCAAATGAAAGGTGTTAATGAGTATTTTAAGAGGGCGTGGGGCTTAGTTCTATAGGTGGCCGCCTTTTCGAGATATCGCCATAAAGGTGGACCAGGGGTGACTCTAGAATGAGTTTGTACGATATGGGTATCAAATTAAAGGTTTTAATGAGAGTTTTAAAAGGGAGTGGTGTGAAGGCGTTTTCCAGAAATCGACCAAAATGTGGACCAGGGTGACCCAGAACATCATCTGTTGGATACCGCTAATTTATTTATTAATGTAATACCTGCCAAGATTTTAAGGGTTTTTTATTTCGCCCTGCAGAACTTTTTCATTTTCTTCTACTTAATATGGTAGGTGTTACAACCATTTTATAAAGTTTTTTCTAAAGTTATATTTCGCGTCAATAAAACAATCCAATTACCTTACCATGTTTCATCCCTTTTTTCGTATTTGGTATAGAATTATGGCATTTTTTCATTTTTCGTAATTTTCGATATCGAAAAAGTGGGCGTGGTCATAGTCGGATTTCGTTCATTTTTCATACCAAGATAAAGTGAGTTCAAGTAAGCACGTGAACTAAGTTCATTAAAGATATGTCGATTTTTGCTCAAGTTATCGTGTTAACGGCCATGCGGAAGGACAGACGGAAGACTGTGTATAAAAACTGGGCGTGGCATCAACCGATTTCGCCCATTTTCACAGAAAACAGTTAACGTCACAAAATCTATGCCCCTACCAAATTTCGAAAGGATTGGTTAATTTTTCTTCGACTTATGGCGTTAAAAGTATCCTAGACAAATTAAATGAAAAAGGGCGGAGCCACGCCCATTTTGAAATTTTCTTCTATTTTTGTATTTTGTTGCACCATATCATTACTGGAGTTGAGTGTTAACACAATTTACTTATATACTGTAAAGATATAAAATTTTTTGTTAAAATTTGACTTTCAAAAAAATTTTTTTTTTAAAGTGGGCGTGGTCCTTCTCCGATTTTGCTAATTTTTATTAAGCGTACATATAGTAATAGGTGTAACGTTCCTGCCAAATTTCATCATGATATCTTCAACGACTGCCAAATTACAGCTTGCAGAACTTCTAAATTTCCTTCTTTTAAAAGTGGGCGGTGCCACGCCCATTGTCCAAAATTTTACTAATTTTCTATTCTGCGTCATAATTTCAACTCATCTACCAAGTTTTGTCGCTTTAGCTGTCTTTTGTAATGAATTATCGCACTTTTTCGGTTTTTCGAAATTTTCGATATCGAAAAAGTGGGCGTGGTTATAGTCCGATATCGTTCATTTTAAATAGCGATCTGAGATGAGTGCTTAGGAACCTACATACCAAATTTCATCAAGATACCTCAAAATTTACTCAAGTTATCGTGTTAACGGACGGACGGACGGACGGACGGACGGACATGGCTCAATCAAATTTTTTTTCGATCCTGGTTATTTTGATATATGGAAGTCTATATCTATCTCGATTCCTTTATATATGTACAACCAACCGTTATCCAATCAAACTTAATATACTCTGTGAGATCTGCTCAACTGAGTATAACAAAGTGCATAGACCGTATAGCCGACTATTTCAAAACCCATGACAGTTTATCATCAGCGATCCACACATTGAAGGCTTGACATTTTAGCGCAATTTTAACGCCGTCAATGCACTTTGCAAGTTTCTACTTATATCTCGTTTTGTACTGTTTGCTGTTTTTATTCTTTACCACCGTCAATTGAGTGCACCAATCAGGTGCTATTATCTCATTAGACGGGGATTTTTGCTGCAGTCCATATGGTTTTCTTTAAGCTCTTGCTTTTGTTAGAATTCCAAGGTGCTTTTTCCGTAGACTGAAAGTATTTAATGTTATGTTCTAAGTAAGTAATTTTCTGTGGAATCTTTATTCCATTTATGAGTGTCGGGTTTAGATATTCCGTCAAGGCTGCGGTTAAGCCTTTTAAATTATAGCTAGTCTCTCATAATGACGACTGAATCTTGGATGTGGATTTTCAATACAAGTTATTGCATTCCTCTCCGTAAAAATTATTTGGTTTCGGAAAACATTCAAAGGGATTTCTACGTGTGAAATAAGGTCCGAAGAATCCTGTTCGGCACTTTGAGCTGTCCCCTCGTCACTTCTAGCTTCTGTTGATACATCGTTGGGTTACGACGGTGCTGCCAAATGGTTTGCCTGGCATGGAATTCTGGAGACAGCATCCGCCAAGACATTCGATTTACCAGGAGTGTAAATCAATTCGTCGTTATACTCTTCTATTGTATCCTTCCACCTCTTCAACTTGGCGTTACAGTTTCGACTTCCTAACGCAAATGTGAGAGGCTGGTGGTCAGTGAAAATTTTAATTTTTTTCGCCCTATAGAGGTAGGATCTCAAGTTGCCTAGAGCCCAAACTAGAGCCAACATTTCCTTCTCGTTTGTGGTATAGTTTTCCTCTGTTCTACTTAAGGATCTTGAGATTTGGGCAATTTCCTTAAGCGTTTCAGGGGGTGAGAGGTTCTCTATAGCTTGGACTTTTGAAGGATCCGCCTGCATCCCGTGGGATGTGATTACATATCCCAGAAATTCTACTTCCGTTCTCATAAACTTATTTTTTTCCAAATTCACTCTCAAATTAGCATCCGCAAGCCGTTTAAACACTTTCTCTAAATTTACTAAATGTTTGTCGGTACTTTTTCCAAAGGCAACACATTCGTCAATATACACGTAGCATAATCTCCCTATAAACTCTTTTTATTTCTACCAAATCGCTCTCGAAAACATTATACGTTAACAGTGTTGCACCTGACGGGATAATCCTTATAGCACAGACGATTTGTTTGTTTTTTGTTTTAAAGTTGTCCTTACAGTTTGGCAAATTCTTGCGAAGAAAAAAGGGCTTTAGTTACATTTGTGAAACCTTTACCGTGTTCTTATGGGAACGGCGACAAATACCAAGTTGGCGTTTCACAGTACATTAGTTTTTAAATAATTATAGTTTGGGTCAGGGGAGTCTGTGTCCTTCCTTTTTAGTCGTCCACAATCAGATTGAAGGCAACCTACTAAGGCACAGTTGCTCCACAACGCTCTGGACATATTGCAAACCTTTAGCGTGTTGTTATGAGTACGCTAAAACAATCGCAAGTAACGAGTGGCCGTTTTCAATGTGTTCTAATGTGTACCCTGGAAACTCCACAAAAGGATAAGCCGGCCCAAGTGTGTCCTCATTTGTACCCTTGGGATAACTTTTTTCAAAAGGAAATTTTTGCCGCATCCTGAAGGGAGCGGCAAGGTGCATACTGCTCGCAAAATTTTTTTTGTACATGACACGGTAGCAGAATTCGTTAACCATTTTTCGGCCTTCGGTATGGTGAGGTCCGTCCTAGAAATATAGGTATACGGACTCACCCAGCCAATGTGATTATGCGTGCACTCGGAATAGCAATAGTGGATAATTCACTTATAAAAAAAAAACAAGTGAATAACAAAAAGTTGAGTGAAAAGTGATGCTACAACCAATAAACTACTACGTCCTATCCAAAAAGCCATCAGAGGGCTATACAGGAATAATATCAAAAGAAGCGAGCCTCTGACCCCAAAGATCCTCTGGTGCGCGAATAAAATTTAACACGAAAAGTGAAACATTTGATAAGTGAATAAATACGTAGGATAATTTACTTATCAAATGTTTCACTTTTCGTGTTAAATTTTATTCGCGCACCAGAGGATCTTTGGGGTCACAGGCTCGCTTCTTTTGATATTATTCCTGTATAGCCCTCTGACGGCTTTTTGGATAGGACGTAGTAATTTATTGGTTGCAGCATCACTTTTCACTCAACTTTTTGTTATTCACTTGTTTTTTTTTTATTTATTCCTTTTACCTCTTCTGGGGAAACTAGTTTTTATACCCTGGAGGGTCAAGAAGAGAATCGCAGAGTTAAGCTGTTGTTATAACCGGAGGGTCCCCTCGAAAGTGAATCGCGGTTTCAATATTTTCGTTATTGGCTGTAAAAGCCTCAAATTATCTATGTTGAGGTCTTGCATCTCTTTTTTATTCCTTCATCGGCATGATTATTTTATTAAAAAAAAATTTCGTTTTTCCTTAGCACTCCACTATCACTATCACTTCTTGACACTAACCACTACGGACCTCACCTTTAAGGAAGTCCTTTTTGAAGGACCCACATGCAAATGGGTACCTGCTCGTGCGCCAGTTAAGGAGGCCACGGGCTAGGGCTCCAAAAAATTTAAATTGGGGGCCGCCCCGATGTCCCATTATAAACTGCAAATAAGGAATGAAACTAATCGATTCGGTTCTTTAGTGTATTTACCATTTACTTCGATGATCAAAAACAAAATGAATTTTATTTTATACTAAAAGCTAACTCTAAGCTTCTAAATTAGTTTAACTGATTTCTTATTTGCGTCACTGCGCTTCCCACGATTGGCCAAAATAATATTTTTTCGCTTGGGTGGCAAACCACACGATTTGATTTTTCTGCATAACTGATATCATATCGCTTAAGCTCCAGTTCACATGAATTGCGTTTCGTCTGCTTACGCAATATGATATTAATTGATCCGATATATGCATTGGATTCGCTCGTGTTTGTTGAAGTGTGGTGTCAGCACATTTTACAAGTAAGTGTGTCTGCCCACTTGTTAAGTCCCCCCCCTCCCCCCCCCCCCCTTTTAAACATATGCGTCCCGCATATGAACTCTTTTTTCAGAAGGATCCTTTGCATGGCTTGGCTGGTCCTGATCTATGGTCTGATTAAGTCTAGGAAAGTTGATTGCAGTAGTGAGTTTTCTCCAGATAATGTAGCATACGGCTGCCAGTATGGCCAAGGCAAGAGCATCAAAAATTAGTGAAAAGTGAAAAGTATACCCAAGTTGTTTAAGCTGATTAATATTTTCGATCCTGAACTCGTGAATATAGTTAAGGTTCAATGTTAGTCCTTAGCTCGTGATGTTTACCAACGGCGGTGGCAGGGCCTGCGCTGTGCGTACTTATTTGCTGGTGAATGTTTGATTTCCCAGAGTGACTGTTTCGTTGTTCAAAAAAATGACGTACTTTCCATTTAGGGATGTGGAGTAATTCCTCCCTTTTAACAGACCTTCAAAGTTGTGACAAATATTGTTGAGTCAGCGATCATCTCGACGGTTTTAGTGTTGTCTGGTTCAAAGTGGCATTTGGCATCGCCACCTTTAACTAGCCTAGCTAGGCACCCGTCTTCCCGAAGTTTGGTGAGGGATTTGGGAGAGCAAATTGTTGTATTGCTGATAGAAGGGCAATCAGTCCGAACGTTTCAACTTCGTTTATTGCCATTTTTTTATAGCTGAGGTCAACGTGTTGTTAGGAGTCGGCCCGTATTATTAGGAGTCGGTAGACGTCTAGTTTTACCTTTGGCGTTAAGAGTACGTAAAAAAGTGTGCTACCGTTTGAATACACGGAGGATGACCGGTACTTTTTGGATTCGATGGTGTTCTGATATGGTAGGGAATCTTCCTCCATTATGAGCTTTCTTATCTCGTCTCGATCAAGAAGATTTGTGTTAATTACGTTATATTTCGCCATTTGGCACGCTTGGACGACTTCTGACACCTGTTCCTTCAAGATAATGAATTTAGGTCCAGAAGCTCCATATTCTCCTCGCTAATGTTTTTGCTTATAGCGTTAATGTGGAGAATCGCTTCGTTTGCTTTCTCGATTGCCTCGCGGGTACCGCTGAATAGTTTTTAGTTAACCCAGTACTGGTGATTGTTGTTTATTATGACGTCATTCATGCTTCGAAGAATATAGTCCCAATCCGTTGAATCTGGATACCCAGCTATCCACTTCCATGTAGAACCAATCCAGTCAATGGAACGTACCCTTAGTGATTTGCTTATCTGTATTTCGGCGAGGCGCAGCTTAGTTTGATTTAGGTCGACTTGTAACACAGTTCGCACAGCCCTGCTTGTAATGTCGTGCTCTGTTGACTCCATTAATTTGGCCAAAGCCGTGTTGAAGTAGTTTAGGTCGACCACATGATCTAAACTGAAGTGGCCGTTCAGGATCCAACTACGCCCATGCTCAATAGTTACCAGCTGGGAGCCATAGTTGTAGATGTTGAGGCCGTACACGCCGGATATTAAAAATAAACTGTCTTCCAACCATTAAGGAGAAAGAAAAAAAAAACGCTTTAGTGTTGCTAAGGTTAGTATTTGCCAGTTTTTTGTTTTTTGGCACTTTTTTTCTTATTTATCCCAGGGACGGCGAACTAATAATAAATAGGTACATAATGTAAATCTTCTTATACTCAGTTGAGCAAAGCTCACAGAGTATATTAACTTTGATCGGATAACTGTTGATTGTACAGGCATAAAGGAATCGAGATAGATATAGACTTCCATATATCAAAATCATCAGGATCGAAAAAAATTTGATTGAGCCATGTCCGTCCGTCCGTCCGTCCGCCCGTTAACACGATAACTTGAGTAAATTTTGTGGTATCTTGATGAAATTTGGTATGTAGGTTCCTGAGCACTCATCTCAGATCGCTGTTTAAAATGAACAATATCGGACTATAACCAACAAAATTTTGCAAGCTGTAATTTGGCAGTCGTTAAAGATATCATGGTGAAATTTGGCAGCAACGTTACTCCTATTACTATATGTATGCTTAATAAAAATTAGCAAAATCGGAGAACGATCACGCCCACTTTTAAAAACAAAAGTTTTTTAAGTCAAATTTTAACAAAAAATTTAATATCTTTGCAGTAGATAAGTAAATTATGTCAACATTCAACTCCAGTAATGATATGGTGCAACAAAATGGAAAAATAAAAGATAATTTCGAAACGGGCGTAGCTCCGCCCTTTTTCATTTAATTTGTCTAGGATACTTTTATTGCCATAAGTCGAACAAAAATTTACCAATCCTTGTGAAATTTGGTAGGGACTTAGATTCTGGGACAGTAACTTCTTTCTGTGAAAAAGGGCGAAATCGGTTGAAGCCACGCCCAGTTTTTATACACAAACGACCGTCTGTCTTCCGCTCGGCCGTTAATACGATAACTTGAGCAAAAATCGATATATCTTTATTAAACTCAGCTCACGTACTTATCTAAACTCACTTTGTATTGGTATAAAAAATGGCCGAAATCGGACTATGACCACGCCCACTTTTTCGATATCGAAAATTACGAAAAACGAAAAAAATGGCATAATTATATACCAAATACGAAAAAAGAGATGAAACATGGTATTTGGATTAGTTTATTGACGCAAAATATAACTTTAGAAAAAAACTGTGTAAGATGGGTGTGACACCTACCATACTAAGTAGAATGAAATGAAAAAGTTCTGCAGGGCGAAATAAAAACCCTTGAAATCTTGGCAGGAATACTGTTTGGGGTATTATATATATAAATAAATTAGCGGTATCCAACAGATGATGTTCTGGGTCACCCTGGTCCACATTTTGGTCGATATCTGGAAAACGCCTTCACATATACAACTACCACCACTCCCTTTTAACAGCCTCATTAATACCTTTAATTTGATACCCATATCGTACACATTCTACAGTCACCCCTGGTCCACCTTTATGGCGATATCTCGAAAAGGCGTCCACCTATAGAACTAAGCCCCACTACCTTTTAAAATACTCATTAACACCTTTCGTTTGATACCTATATTGTACAAACGGATTCTAGAGTCACCCCTGATCCACCTTTATGCCAATATCTCGAAAAGGCGACCACATATACAACTACCACCACTCCCTTTTAAAACCCTCATTAATATCTTTAATTTGATACCCACATCGTACAAACACATTCTAGAGTCACGCCTGGTCCATCTTTATGGCGATATCTCGAAAAGGCGTCCACCTGTAGAACTAAGCCCCACGCCCTTTTAAAATACTAATTAACACCTTTCCTTTGATAGCCATATTATACAAACACATTCTAGAGTCACCCCTGGTCCACCTTTATGCCGATATCTCGAAAAGGCGACCACCTATAGAACTAAGGCCTATACAACTACCACCACTCCCTTTTAAAACCCCCATTAATACCTTTAATTTGATATCCATATCGTACAAACACATTCTAGAGTCACCCCTGGTCCACCTTTATGGCGATATCTCGAAAAGGCGTCCACCTATAGAACTAAGGCCTACTACCTTTTAAAATACTCATTAACACCTTTCGTTTGATACCTATATTGTACAAACGGATTCTAGAGTCACCCCTGATCCGCCTTTATGCCAATATCTCGAAAAGGCGACCACATATACAACTACCACCACTCCCTTTTAAAACCCCCATTAATATCTTTAATTTGATACCCACATCGTACAAACACATTCTAGAATCACCCCTGGTCCATCTTTATGGCGATATCTCGAAAAGGCGTCCACCTATAGAACTAAGCCCCACGCCCTTTTAAAATTTTCATTAACACCTTTCGTTTGATACCCATATTGTACAAACGCATTCTAGAGTCACCCCTGATCCACCTTTACGCTGATATCTCGAAAAGGCGACCACTTATACAACTACCACCACTCCCTTTTAAAACCCTCATTAATACCTTTAATTTGATACCCATATCGTACAAACACATTCTAGAGTCACCCCTGATCCACCTTTATGGCGATATCCCTAAATGGCGTCCACCTATAGAACTATGGCCCACTCCCTCTTAAAATACTCTTTAATACCTTTCATTTGATACACATGTCATACAAACACTTTACAGGGTTACCCTCGGTTCATTTTCCTACATGGTTATTTTCCCTTATGTTGCCACCATAGCTACCAACTGATTATGTAATGTTCGGTTACACCCGAACTTAACCTTCCTTACTTGTTTTTGTTTGTATTTTTTATATTCAGTTGAGCAGAGCTCACAGAGTATATTAACTTTGATTGGATAACGGTTGTTTGTACAGGTATAAATGAATCGAGATAGATATAGACATCCATATATCAAAATCATCAGTATCGGAAAAAAATTTGATTGAGCCATGTCCGTCCGTCCGTCCGTCCGTCCGTTAACACGATAACTTAAGTAAATTTTGAGGTATCTTGATGTAGGTTCCTGGGCACTCATCTCAGATCGCTATTTAAAATGAACGATATCGGACTATAACCACGCCCACTTTTTCGATATCGAAAATTTCGAAAAATCGAAAAAGTGCGGTAATTCATTACAAAAGACGGATAAAGCAATGAAACTTGGTAGGTGAGTTGAACGTATGACGCTTGGGCAATGGGCGTGGCACCGCCCACTTTTAAAAAAAGGACATTTAGATGTTTTGCAAGCTGTAATTTGGCAGTCGTTGAAGATATCATGATTGAATTTGGCAGGAACGTTACTGCTATTTCTATTTTACTGCTATATGCTTAATAAAAATTAGCAAAATCGGAGAACGACCACGCCCACTTAAAAAAAATGTGTTTAAGTCAAATTTAAACAAGTAAGGAAGGTTAAGTTCGGATGTAATCGAACATTAGATACTCAGTTGAGAGCTATGGTGGCAACATAAGGGAAAGTAACCATGTAGGAAAATGAACCGAGGGGAACCCGAGGGTAAGAGGGAGTGGGCCATAGTTCTATAGGTGGACGCCATTTAGGGATATCGCCATAAAGGTGGATCAGGGTTGACTCTAGAATTTCTTTGTACGATATGGGTATCAAATGAAATGTGTTAATGAGTATTTTAAAAGGGAGTAATCCTTAGTTCCATAGGTGGACGCCGTTTCGAGATATCGCCATAAAGGTGGACCAGGGGTGACCCTAGAATTTGTTTGTACGATATGGGTATCAAATAAAGGGGTTAATGAACATTTTAAAATGGACTGGGCCTTAGTTCTATAGGTGGACGCCTTTTCGAGATATCGCCATAAAGGTGGCCCAGGGGTGACTCTAGAATTAGTTTGTACGATATGGGTATCAAATGAAAGGGGTTAATGAACATTTTAAAAGGGAGCGGCCTGAGTTCTATAGGTGGACGTCTTTTCGAGATATCGCCATAAAGGTGGACCAGGGGTGACTCTAGAATTTGTTTGTACGATATGGGTATCAAATGAAAGGTGTTAATGAGTATTTTAAAAGGGAGTGATCCTTAGTTCCATAGGTGGACGCCGTTTCGAGATAACGCCATAAAGGTGGACCAGGGGTGACCCTAGAATTTGTTTGAACGATATGGGTATGTGACTCTAGAATGCGTTTGTACAATATGGGTATCAAACGAAAGGTATTAATGAGTATTTTAAAAGGAAGTGGGCCTTAGTTCTATAGGTGGACGCCTTCTCGAGATATAGCCATAAAGGTGGACCAGGGGTGACTCTAGAATATGTTTGTACGATATGGGTATCAAATGAAAGGTGTTAATGAATATTTTAAAAGGGCGTGGGGCTTAGTTCTATAGGTGGACGCCTTTTCGAGATATTGCCATAAAGGTGGACCAGAGGTGACAGTAGAAAGTGTTTGTACGATATGGGTATCAAATTAAAGGTATTAATGAGGCTTTTAAAAGGGAGTGGTGGTAGTTGTATATGTGAAGGCGTTTTCCAGATATCGAACAAAATGTGGACCAGGGTGACCCAGATCATCATCTTTTGGATACCGCTAATTTATTTATATATATAATACCACGAACAGTATTCTTGCCAAGATTTCAAGGGTTTTTTATTTCGCCCTGCAGAACTTTTTCATTTCATTCTATTTAATATGGTAGGTGTCACAGCCATCTTACAAAGTTTTTTTCTAAAGTTAAATTTTGCGTCAATAAACTAATCCAAATACCATGTTCCACCTCTTTTTTTCATATTTGGTATAGAATTATGGCACTATTTTCGTTTTTCGTAATTTTCGATATCGAAAAAGTGTGCGTGGTCATAGTCCGATTTCGGTCATTTTTTATACCAATACAAAGTGAGTTTAGATAAGTACGTGAGCTGAGTTTAATAAAGATATATCGATTTTTGCTCAAGTTATCTCGTTAACGGCCGAGCGGAAGGACAGACGGTCGACTGTGTATAAAAACTGGGCGTGGCTTCAACCGATTTCGCCCTTTTTCATAGAAATAAGTTATTGTCCCAGAATCTAAGCCCCTACCAAATTTCACAAGGATTGGTAAATTTTTGTTCGACTTATGGCATTAAAAGTATCCTAGACAAATTAAATGAAAAAGGGCGGAGCCACGCCCATTTTGAAATTTTCTTTTATTTTTCCATTTTGTTGCACCATATCATTACTGGAGTTGAATGTTGACGTCATTTACTTATCTACTGTAAAGATATTTAATTTTTTGTTAAAATTTGACTTAAAAAAAAAAATTTTTTTTAAAGTGGGCCTGGTCGTTCTCCGATTTTGCTAATTTTTATTAAGCATTTATATAGTAATAGGAGTAACGTTGCTGCCAAATTTCATCATGATATCTTCAACGTCTGCCAAATTACAGCTTGCAAAATTGTTAAATTACCTTCTTTTAAAAGTGGGCGGTGCCACGCACAAAATTTTACTAATTTTCCATTCTGTGTCATAAGTTCAACTCACCTACCAAGTTTCATCGCTTTACTCGTCTTTGGCAATGAATTATCGCACTTTTTCGGTTTTTCGAAATTTTCGAATTCGAAAAAAAGGGCGTGGTTATAGTCCGATATTGTTCATTTTAAATAGCGATCTGAGATGAGTGCTCAGGAACCTACATACCAAATTTCATCAAGATACCTCAAAATTTACTCAAGTTATCGTGTTAACGAACGGACGGACGGACATGGCTCAATCAAATTTTTTTTCGATCCTGATGATTTTGATATATGGAAGTCTATATCTATCTCGATTCCTTTATACCTGTACAACCAACCGTTATCCAATCAAAGTTAATATACTCTGTAAGCTCTGCTCAACTGAGTATAAAAAAATTATGTAATGAGAAAGAAGGCAGAGTTACTAAAAAAGTGTTTAATTAAAGAAAAAAAAATAAAGTACTTAAATTGCGAAAAAATTAAGTGAAATGAACAAGCAGTTCCATATAAAAACGCAATAAGTGCACATAGACTTTTTTACGAGTTTTAATGTGATCATTGTGAAACATGAAGATTCTAATGTTCGGATATTTAATGTTGGGATTCCCATTGAGATCTATGTACGTAATTAATTTGTATTAAATTTGTAAACACTCCATTTCATGAATATATATTACCATATCTACCATAAAATATCGTCTGTGAACAATATAATACTAAGATATAACAAAGCAGAATAAATTAGAAAGAAAAGAAAAACAAACAAAAACAGTGAAATTATTCACGCAAACATATTTCCTAAAATAAAATTGATTTCATAACTTTAAGCGACATAAACAAATTTGGGTTATGGGATCTAAGCATCCGATTAATGGATATATAATCCAACAAAGTTAGCCTAATAATAAATATAGTGGGTAATATACTGCCTATGCAATACGGCCGCCATGATGCCGGTTGCCGTTTCCACCTAAAATCAAGGGACGTTTTTTTTTCGTTTAATATACAACGTGAAATTTTCCAATTCAGTAAAGTTGCATTTAAATAATAATAAAATAAGTCGAAAAAAAAGAATATATTATAAAGTAAAATAAGAAATAAAATAAATTAGCATAAAGGAAATATAAAAAATTTAATGTTATATTTTTGTAACTTTTTTTTTTTTGTTTAGTATAAGACGTACTTTATTTAAAATGAGGATTAGATCTGCAAATGCAAACACATTTTCGGGCAAATTTGCCATTAATTGTTATAAATGAATCTAGTTAGTTTCAACAAAAGTTAACTCATTATTTGTGATTTCATGTTTTTTTGAAAACAACTAAAATAAAAAACAAAGAATCTGTTAAATAAAGACTTATGTATTTACATGTAAGTGAAATTTGCCACAAAAAATGGGCCGGTCAAAAATTAGATCTATTTAAGATTTTTTGGTACGCTACAAACTATTTTGGAACAATTTTTTAGGATTTTGGTAGAGGCTATTATAGGTAAGTGGCAACAACGGGAAACCATATTTGTATGTAGGTGAAACATTTGTGCTTTCGAATTTAGCGGTGATACATAAAGGTTTAGGTCTTTGAAATTCGCATTAGAACACTTAGATAATTGTTCCCAAAGATCGCGCGCTTGTGCAGGAAAATGAATCTCGATATTTGTGTGAATTTTTCGAATTTACGAAAAATTGTTTCTGTTAATTATAAACATATAGAGTAATATTTTTTAACAAAAATGGGTCTATGCACTGCAGTTGATCAATACGAATCGATTCATATAACTTTTATATGATTTTACGTATGCTAAGTATGCGAAACAGCCTGTCGATTGAATCTATGGAAATTTTGTTAGCTTATTAATATATAGATATACATAGGGTTTTGCTCCTTGCGGATTTCTCGCCGGCTTTCACGCAATTATGAAGAATTTTTCTCCTCTATAAAGTTTTTGGATGGATGAGGTCCAGGGATACCCCCGCCGGGTGAGGACCTGTAATAGAAATAAATCAAAACCTTAATGAAAATTCTATTTATTTGTGTTTGCATGCTTAAGTATTTATATGTAGCTACGTAACTTATTTTATGAAATGTATGTCTTATTTATTTGCATTAATTATTTTATATTTTCATTTATTTAATTAATTTTTTGTTTAATTTATTGTATCATAAAAAAAAAAAAATAAATGTAAGGCGCGATAACCTCCGAAGAGATCTAAGGCCGAGCTTCTCTTCCAATTTGCGTCGTGCTCCTCTTGATTTTTCTTACAAATTGGCCGGACGGGACCTACATGTTTTATGTCGACTCCGAACGGCATCTGCAAGGCAGATGAGTTTTCACTGAGAGCTTTTCATGGCAGAAATACACTCGGAGCGCTTGCCAAACACTGCCGAGGGGCGACCCCGCTTAGAAAAATTTTCTTCTAATTGAAAAACCTTATTTCTAAAATTTTGATGTTGCTTTGCCCGAGGTCTGAACCCAGGGCATACGGTGTGGTAGGCGGAGCACGCTACCATCACACCACGGTCTATCTTTTTTGTTTAATTTATTTTGTAAGACATTAGTATTTTGTAAAGTTTTTTTTTTGTATTTATTTAAGATTTTATTTTGATTAAAGTTTTATTTAATTTTAGGTTTTATTAAATTTTAGATTTTATTAAAATTTTGGTTTTATTAAATTTTGTGATTTTATTAAAATTTTGGTTTTATTAAATTTTGTGATTTTATTTAAGCAAACTGTATTTTTCACTTACCTTATACCTTGGTGCAGGTCCGTTTTTCAGGCTACCGGTAGCTGGTTCTGTAAACTTGCGGTCACTTACAGTAAAAAAATTTTACTATTTTCACAATTGGTCTTTATATTTTTTTATTTTTTTTGTCACTCACCGTTTATAAGTAAGACGTCCTTTTCGGTCTTCGACACTTCAATAATTAATTTATATTGTGACGAATATGAGTGACACTAAGTGATGCTCACTCTCTAGTCTGATGCTAAGTAAATGAAGTCACAACAACAATAAAGCAGACAGTCACTTGTATCTACATAAACGAATCAATCATTATCCCTGCCAACCAAAACTGCGTAAAAAATTGGATAATGAATGAGTAAAAAAGTGGATAAAAAAATGGATAATTTTGTATAGGCAGTGTGCGGATTTTATCCACTTTCCCCTTGAGCGAGTCGTGTACATGTGATCGCGCATCCTTCTCACACTTATACCAAAGTACCATAAGGAAAAATGCATAGTTGCTCCTCTCTAACTAAAAATTTCCCATAGCACAGGGTTGTATTTTTGTAGGGATGCCATATCGGAAAAATTTTATGTCTAAAAAATGCCCAAACTTTTTACCAAAATACCCAAAAAAATACCTAAAAAAACTCCAAAATACCCAAAAAATCTCCAAACTTTTTTTTTAATTTTTAATGAAAACGTTTATTTAATAATATAAAAAATTCATTTACAATTGTTTTAAAGGCCGTTTTATCATAAAATGTTAAGAATACATCTGTTAAAAGGACTTTTTACATTAAATTTGTTTTCATCGCACATAAATTTTAAGATAAAACGGTCTTAAAGTTATTAAATAGCATAAATAATAATTATTTATAAACACAATCTTTTTTTAAGTACTTACTAAACTATAATATTTTTTATATAAATTAAAAAAGAAATAAAAATAACATTGAAATAAAATAATATTGAATAACAGCGTAATATTCGGATTTTTAACATTAAAATGACATTTGTTTATTTATCAAAGTAATTAATTCGATAATTGATAAAATATCAAAGCTGATTAGGTCTTATGGGGCAATTCCATTAAAAATCATTCAATCGATAAGCTAAATTTTTCAAATCAATTAAAACTAAAGATTACTGTGATAAGTATCTATTTAATGCTATTATTTAATAAAGGAATTATTAGCTTTTTCATCACACGATTTAAGAAAATTTGATATTTGTCAGAGGGCTAGTCAGTTATTTTTAACAAAAAGCCACAATGAATGAAAAATACTTGTATAACTTTGCAAACAAATTACTTAGTACAGAGGTGTTTTTCTAAAATATACAAAATTTTGGAAAAAACTTTTTGATTCGATTGACAGTACTATCAAAAGTACAATAATTTAATTATATTTCTTTTAGTATATGCTTAAACTTGAAACTCATTTGCAAGGAGTAAAAAACATACACTTTTCTTACAACTTTACAAAATTTTACCAAGTTTTCCCTAGCTATATACATGTATCTCTTATTTTCCAAAAATTTAAAAAAAATCGGATATAGATCCAAACGATAGTAGCATCGAAAGACAAGTAATCAAATTACCTTTCTTTTGATATATACTATCATTTATTACTCGTTTACAATGAGTGAAAAATAGTCACTTTCGCTACAACTTTATAAAATTTCTCAACATTTTTACTAGTTACATATAACTTACAGTTCTCGAAAGGGGAACTGTTAAAAAATTAAAGTTGCGATGAACTAACTGTTCACCGACCAAAAGAAATACACAAATTTAGTTAAGTTGATACTGAGCTTGATTTATTGTGCACTCGTTGCACTCACTAGTACGACTAATCTAAAATAAAACTAACTTTTAAGTCTAACTTACTTATGCCTACGTTGCAGATCCCACCACCAGCCGGCATTTCATAATCGATGAGTTGAGTGTATAGGCCAATGCTGCTTATGCTGCACTTCTCACGCCTTATTGGTTGTATTGTGTTACCGAACGCTTGCGCGTGTACTGAGTCAGCGAAAGTGCTATTTGGGGCAATGAAGAAGTCACATGCACGGCAACGTGAGTAAAGGGTGCGCCATTAGTTAGTATTGGGATTACGGGTGTGATAACTCCTCCCCCTTTAAATATCTGCGTCTCGCAGATCAAATGAAAAACCTGAGGGGGTTATGATATTTACCGAATGGCTATTACTTTCTGATGGTAGGCTAGCTTCTGGGTAATCAATTTTATATGTGGATATGCCCTTCGTGATCTTATTGGCTATTACTTTCTGATGGTAGTAGGCTAGCTTCTGGGTAATCAATTTTATATGTGGATATGCCCTTTGTGATCTTATTGGTGTTCGTGCCACAGCTCCAATGTTCAGAGATTTCTGGGAGGTCTGGTTTTCTAATGTACCATCTCCATAGGATAGCAGCGACCACGATTATTGCGCATATTGTTAGGGCTTCTGTAACGATAGAAAAATTGATCTTCTCATTAACGTATCCTAGATACTTAACATTCTCCATCGTGATGTCGTGCACATATTCTAGGTTGACCTTCATTGTGTGATTCCTGACATTCGAAAGGACGGCTGGCAACGCCTGCGCTGTCATTACCTCGTTGCTGGAAAATACTTGGTCACCTATCTTGACTGTTTCGTTGCTTAGTTGGATGATGTAGGTGCCATTAATAGTGCTTGAGGCATTGCTGCTACTGATCATGCCTTGGTAGTTTGAGAGGAATATTGTGTTGTCGTTTACCAATTCTATAATTGATCCGTTTCGTCTGGTGAACTGGCAGCTAGCGTCTCCACCTTTTAGTAGTCGTGGAATGCAGCTGTCCTCTTCCAATTTCGACAAGGATTCTGACTTACATATTGTAGATGAACTGATTACCATGCAATTTCCCGTCACTCCGTATGTTTCCTCTTGGTTTACGAGCATCTTGTCAAACGGTAGATCAAGTTGGTTATGTTCGTAGATGCCAGCGCGAGTGGTCAGAAAATTATATTTGTTAGCTGTTACTTTTGGCATCGAGAGCACGTAGAGGAGAAATGTCCCATTCGTGTATACTGATGGTTGACGGTATTCAATAGCCTCGATTACGTTCTGGTATGGAAGGGTCTCTACTTCTGACAGTACCTGGCTGACCTCATCTGTGTCAAGTAGATTCGTGTTGACAATGCCCCGTTTTGCCAGTTGACATGCCCGCACAATTTCGTTTACCTCTTCGCGAATGAGCAGGATGTTGTGAAGTGTATTTCAATCAAATTCCGTCGCCTCATTTTCTTTCGCTATGTAGTTAGTGCGATTCACCACCTCGTCGATTTTCTTTAGGACTTCTTGGGTGGCGGCGAAGAGTTTTTCATTGATTTTATATTGGTGGTTATTGCTTTGAATGACTTCATTTTGGTTGTGGAGAATGTAGTTCCAGTCGGTTGCTTCTTTTGATCCTGCTAACCATTTCCATGCTGAGCCTATCCAGTCTATAGAGCGACTGACCCTTGCTTTACCTGTGCTACCCGTAAGTTCTTCAAGTCGTTCCAATGTTTGGTTGATGTAGAGATGCGCTAAAATCTGGTCGTCAGCGGTTTTCATTAAACGGTTTGCCAAACTTTCCATTTGCTTCATAATTGTAACATATTGCTGTAGATTAATAACGTGAACCAGCTTGAAGGATCCACCAATGATCCATCCATTCCCGTTTTGGATAGTTACGATTGGGGTTTTATAGTGAAATATATGGAGGGCGCTGATGGTTGATACCAGCAGTGGGAATCTGGAAGGATGTTATTAGTGTTAGTGTGTTAGTAATTATTAGCTTAATCACAAATATTTGTTTTACAAGATTGTTTGTATTTTTTCTTTTTTCTTCTAAGTTTAAAATTGAAGTTAATTTCAAAGGAATATGTTTGTTTCGGAATTTTAGTGTTATAAAATTGTAAGAGAGGAACAATTTTATGTTTATTTATTTTTGATTATACTTTACATTTTATGATTGTTAATTGCTTTAGTTTCGGTTTGTGTGTTAGTGTTAATTTAAATAAAAAGAAGGAAAAAAAAATTTTTAGTTAGATGCAAATAACTAAATAAAAGGTGAAAAATTAATTAAAATAAAGTGAAATGAAAATAAGTAAATCAAAAGCAAGAAAAAACAATTTTTTTTTTTCCTGCGGATTAGGCGCAAGGAGTATCAATATGTGTTTTGCGGATTATATTTATCTTTTTGCTTAGCGGATTAGGCGCATAAGCTTAATATTTTTTTCTTTCTTTCACTCAACGGATTAGGCGAAGAGGATAATTTTTTTTTTTTTTCACTCAACGGATTAGGCGAAGAGGATAATTTTTTCTTTCTTTCACTCAACGGATTAGGCGAAGAGGATAATTTTTTCTTTCTTTCACTCAACGGATTAGGCGAAGAGAATAAAATTTTTTTCTTTCTTTTTTTTAGGCGCAAGCTTGCAAGTACAATTATTCTTTCATTGCTTTCTTTTTTATCAGTATTTTTTATAAAATTTTCTTTTTTCATCGCAAGGATTAAGTACCAATATATGTTATGCGGATTAGGCGCAAAACTATTTTTCTCTTTTTTTTTTGCGTATTAGGCGCAAGTTTGCAAAAAAATTATTCATATTTTGTATTCTTTTTTCTTTTTGTCTTTTTTTTTTTTTTTCTTTTTTCATCCTCCGGATTAGGCGAAGGATTAAGTATCAATATATGTTATGCGGATTAGGCGCAAAGCTATTTTCTCTTTTTTCGTGCGGATTAGGCGCAACTTTGTATAGATTCGGTTTAAATTCTTTTGTAGGATAGAGGTCCATACTGTTCTCGAACTAGCTATGGGGGATCGTGTGATCCGTTTTGAAGGCAGCGTAGCCGTTTGTCAAATTCGATGGCGCCACCCGCTACTAAGGCACGATTTGTCCCACTAATAAGCCGGGATCTTGTAGTAATGAACATGTCCTTTGTTTCAATAAAAAAAGGTTTTTTTGAGAATTAATTTATCTCTGTATCCTTGGTTTTTGGTGGCTTGGTGGCGGCCACCGTGGTGTGATGGTAGCGTGCTCCGCCTATCACACCGTATGCCATGGATTCAACTCCCGGGCAAAGCAACATCAAAATTTTAGAAATAATGTTTTTCAATTATAAGAAAATTTTTCTAAGCGGGGTCGCCCCTCGGCAGTGTTTGGCAAGCGCTCCAGGTGTATTTCTGCCATGAAAAGCTCTCAGTGAAAACTCATCTGCCTTGCAGATGCCGTTCGGAGTCGGCATAAAACATGTAGGTCCCGTCCGGCCAATTTGTAGGGAAAATCAAGAGGAGCACGACGCAAATTGGAAGAGAAGCTCGGCCTTAGATCTCTTCGGAGGTTATTGCGCCTTACATTTATTTTTTTTTTTTATTTATTTATCCTTGGTTTTTTTAATGTTTTTTTTTTTTTTTTGTTTATTCAAACAAATAAATATCATTTTCAGTTTCAAGTGCTAGGATGTGTATTCCTGCGTTTGACATTTCTAATGTGGGTTTTGTGGATTTTTTTCCCACTAACTGTGGTTACGGACACCTTGTTGTCTTTTGCGACAATTTCTTTTTTGTATACGGGTTTTTGTTTTCCCTTGATCTGTTTGTCCTTCACGTATATGATATCATTTTCATCATAACGCTCCGGTAGAGATCTTCTTTTATTGTGCCGTTCAATATACTCTAGTTGTTTCTGAGTCAGTAAGGTTTTTAAATATTCATTTGTTTTCTTGCTTTTTTCGAGGAGTTCCTGGTAATTAGCCGCTTTTGCGCGATTGAAAAATACCTCAGTGCGTTTCCGGTTTATAACGGAATGAATGGAGTTATTATAGCGATCTACTGCTATATTTACTAGCTCTTTGATTTTTAACCTAGGGCTATCTATCTTCAGGCATCTGATAATTTCGATTAAGGTGGAATGAAGCCTTTCGACTTGACCGTTCACCTCGCTTCTCTGAGAAGGTGTACGATACAACATAACTCCCAATGACTCTAAAAGATTTTTTATTATTGGGCTAATAAGACCGCGCTCGTTGTCGGTCACGAGGATATCTGGGGTCGTAAAGTAGTGCAAGAGTTTGGCTATTTTGTCCTTGAGGTGCAAGTGGACTTATTTCTTAGGTGAAAGAGTTTTGCGAACTTAGAAAATTTGTCAATGCAGCTCAGAAATTTTTCTCCGTGTATTTCGAATATATCGACGTGAATTATTTCGCAAGGACGCGATGGGATAGGTGTGTTTTGTAACTCCGGTTTATTGGGACGTCTGTCATATTTACTGATTTTACAAGTTTCGCAAGACGAGACATAGCCCCTGATTATGCTGCTCATTCTTGGAAAGTAGTACCTCTCTAAAATTTGTTTTTTATTCTCGTTGGCATTGCGATGAGCTCTTTTGTGCTCCACCCATACTACTTCACAGATTCTGTCGGGATCTCTCAGATCCTCTACAATGCACTGAGCTACTCGGATCTTATATTGCATGAAATTTTCCAGGTATACTTTCTGAAGAAGTCCTAATTTACTCTCTGGTATTTTAATTCCGTTAATAACGTTTGGCCTAAGTTTTTCCTTCAGAACATTAATGAGCTCCTCTTCGCCGACTCCATCTATCTTTAAATAATATCGCGAGTAACCTGGATGGGGTTCTTCAAATATTTCTAGCCTACCCCAAATAAAATCTGGTTTCTAAATACGTTTATGGGAACTTCAACGAAGGGTATAAGGTCGGAGTTGTACTGTTCTGCACTATGTACGGTATCACCGGCCTCGCTACCAGAATCGGCTGTTGACCCTGTGGTTGCCTTTTGACTAGCGGCATCGTATGTGGACGTTGTAAGGGGGTTTGCATGAGTTTTGAGTCGGGACAGTGCGTCAGCTACGACGTTAGATTTGCCAGGTTTATAAATTATTTCGTAATTATATTCTTCGATCCTGGCCTTCCAACGTTTTAGCTTGGCGTTGTAGTTTCCGTTACTTAAAGAGAAGGTTAGGGGTTGGTGATCTGTAAATATTCGTATTTTTTTTTGCTCCATACAGGTAGTTCCGAAGGTTATCCAAAGCCCACACGATAGCAAGCATTTCTTTTTCGTTTGTTGCGTACGCCTCTTCTGTAGTAGTTAGGCTTCTCGATATGAATGCTATGGGCTTGTCTTTGCCGTCATAGTCCTGTGATAGCACCGCTCCAATAGCGAAATCGGAGGCATCGGTCATAAGGATAAAAGATTTGTCGAAGTTAGGGAAAGTCAGGACCTCGGAGGTCGTCAGTATCTCTTTGAACGCTTCCTGTGCTTCCTTGTTCAAGTTAATGGGTACTTTTCCAATTGTGTTGCCCGTACCTGTGCGTGTTCTCCTCGTGTGAGGTTGGTAAGAGGTTTTGCAATTTTTGCGTAATCTCGAATGAATTTACGATAATACGATGTTAGTCCTAGGAAGCTCTTAAGCTCCTTTAAGTTAGACGGAGGCAGCATGATTTTAATGGAATTTACTTTCTTTGGGTCAGGAAGTATTCCCTCAGAGGTCAAAATATAGCCAAGAAATTCTACGCTTGTTTTTAGGAAGTGCGTCTTCTCAAGGTTAACCTTGAGACCCGCGGCTAGGAGCCTGGCAAGGATAGTCTCAATGTCCTTTAGATGAGTGGTTTCATCCTTACTAAAGATTATAATGTCGTCGATGTATACAAAGCAAATACGACCTATAAATTCTTTTAACACGTCGTCTATCATGCGCTGGAAGATAGAGGGTGCATTTTTGAGACCGAAAGGAAGCCGCAAAAATTCGTATTTTCCATTCATGGTGGAAAATGCCGTTTTTGGTTTATCACTTTCTTTCATTGGGATCTGGTGAAATCCCGAAGTTAGGTCAAGTGTCGTAAAATACTTTGCACTACCGAGACTCGCAATGGTGCCATTAATGTCAGGTATGGGATAGGTGTCAGGGATGGTTACGGCATTTAGCCGTTTGAAGTCTATCACCATTCTATACTTTTTTTCCCCATCTGCCTGGGATTTCTTTGGGACAATCCATATGGGTGAGTTGTAGGGACTTTTTGAAGGACGAATTATGCCTTCTGCTAGTAAGTCTCGGATTTGCTTTTCCACCTCCTCGCGCATATTAACGGGGTAGGGGTAGCTTTTAGTGTAAATGGGGTTTTCGGTTGTGGTTCTGATTTCTGCCTGGACATTGGTTTGGATTTCCATGCCTCGGTCAACTGGGCCGAATAAATTTTCATATCGATGTAGGATCTTGTAGAGTTTATTTTTTGTAAGGTTCGTGATATCATTGCCGAAAGGAATGTTTAAGGTAATGCTGTTGACCTGCTGCACCTCCTTCCGCTTAAGGGGCAGCACAATATCTGGTTTTAAAATGAGAGTGTTGAGCTCCCTGTCTAGGACTGCTTTAATTTCCGACAGCGTGTCATCTCCTATTATCCCATCAAATGATCTAAGCCCTGGAAGAACAAAAAATGTGGTGGGAATATCTATGCCTACGAATTTAAAAAAAATGTCCGCATATTTTCCTGTCTACATTTATAGTTCCTCCTGCGGAAGTTACCTTAAACGGTTTTTCTACTGGCGTAGTATTTTGAGCTACGCGTTCGCTTATATAATTTTTGTTAGCCCCTGTATCCACTAGAAATTCTAAAATACCTAAATCCTTCGTTGCGTACTCTAGATAAGGTACGCCGGACACGAGGCTCCCATGGTAAAATTTACTTGGTCCCCCGTGGTTTGTTCTTTGTTGGTTTCGATTTGTTCTTCATCAACCGCTACTAGATGGACAAGTTTCTGCTGCTTGCTAGGGTTTCTGTCTGAATATCCTGGGGAACTTGTACCCCTCTTGGCGCTGTCATATCTTGAAAATCGAGTGCCACCTGTCTGGCGGGTTTGAGTTGATGGTTCTGCCTCTGCTCTTACCACCGCCAATGGGGTGCTGTTGCTCTCCAATTTTGGGTAGACTGATTGCTTATTCGGGTTTGCGCTGATCCTGAGTAGGAAGGTCTAGGCCTTTGTTGGTTGCCATTCTGCCACACGCGGTTGCCATTTGGTTGAACTGAATTTCTTTGAGCGGGATAACCCTGGTCGTGGTTGGAATAATTCCTTTTAAAAAATTTTGGGGCTGAAGGTTGGTAGTTGTCATTAAAATGTTTATTATCCCTGTGGAAGGGTGGGCGGTAAATAGAGTTCCTGCGGTCTACATTTAAAATTTTCAGACATGCCGAATATGCTTCGGGTAGTGTTTTCAAGTTCTGAACTAGGAGAAGGGCAGGCAGATCCCCGTTTAGGCCCCTAATGAAGACATCTAATGCTCTTCGACGATGTGCCTCTGCCAATGCCTCCACTGTTTCCCCGTGTGCATACTTTTCGGCCTTTATGGTATTAATCATTAGGGACAGTTGTTTTTGAACCTGCGCATAAAAGCCGGACATCTTCTGACGCCCTTGTGACATTAACGTCAATTGCTGCTCCAACGTTTCTATATCCCTTATATCAGCGTAATGCAGGGAAAGAATTTCCTTTACCCTGCCCCAGTCGGAATCTAGTATATTGTGCGCAAGTAATGCAGAGTCTGCTGCGCCCCTAATCTTCCCCCTAATGTGCCTCAAAATGGCTGCGTAAATCGGCTTATGGCGCACTATTCCGTAATCCTTTATTACCTGTTCTACACTATGGACCCAGGAGCCGTAGTGCTCCCGTGATCCATCGAATACCTGCAACTCTTTTACGCAGTCCGGCAGCTTAGCCACCTCCGCCAGCTCGACCTCCGTCCGAGGACTAACTAGCGGTTCTACAGCCGGTTCTGACCTGCTATCCAATGACTGCCTGCGTACTTCCTCCACTTGGGCTTCTAGCCTCTCCAGATTACTACTGAGCCCTGAAAAAAGACTCATCGTTATTTTTCGACTCGACACTTTTGAGCCTTTGGTCCATTTTCTTCAGTTGGGAGAGAATGGCATTGATAGCCCCATTCGTCTCCGTTAGTGACTTCCTGATTTCTTCAGAGTCCATGATTTTATTACTGTAAAAATAGAAGAAGAAAAGGGAAATATAATGTGATTAGATTATACTCACAAAAGCCAGTTTCTCATTGGATTAAAACTATTTGCTTTTTTATATTTCTTTCTTGAAGGGCTTCTGTCCCTTTTTTCCAAAATAGTTCACTTAATTACTGGGCTTTTAATTTTTTTGCCCTTTTTTTGTTTTTCTCCACTTAAACGCTTTTTTGAAAAAAAAATTTTTTTTTTTGAATAGTTCACTTAGTTCTTTGGGGATTTAATTTTTTGTCTATTCTCAACTGAACACTTAAACACTTTTTGTCCACTTTGCACCCGCTGTCTTGGGCGCCACTTACAGTTCTCGAAAGGGGAACTGTTAAAAAATTAAAGTTGCGGTGATCTCACTGTTCACCGACCAAAGGAAATACACAAATTTAGTTAAGTTGATACTGAGCTTGATTTATTGTGCACTCGTTGCACTCACTAATACGACTAATCTAAAACATATTCTTTTGTTACCAACCAACTTTTAAGTCTAACTTACTTATGCCTACGTTGCAGATCCCACCACCAGCCGACATTTCATAATCGATGAGTTGAGTGTATAGGCCAATGCTGCTTATGCTGCACTTCTCACGCCTTATTGGTTGTATTGTGTTACCGATCGCTTGCACGTGTACTGAGTCAGCGAAAGTGCTATTTGGGGCAATGAAGAAGTCACATGCACAGTAACGTGAGTAAAGGGTGCGCCATTCGTTAGTATTGGGATTACGGGTGTGATAACTTATATGTGTATCTAAATTTGAAAAAATTTTCAGAAATCTTTTATCAAATTTAACGATAGTATCCTCAAAAGAAAAGTTATCAAATTACCTTTCTTTTGATATATACTATCATTTATTACTCGTTTACAATGAGTTAAAAATAGTCACTTTCGTTACAACTTTATAAAATTTCTTAACATTATTTCTAGCAATATAAATGTAACTAATATGCAAAAAAAAATATTTTCTCCGTTCCCAGCAGATCCATATCAGCGTGAGTGGTTGTCGTGCTGTTCCTTATGCTCCCAAAGATATATTTGCTACTGGAAAAATAGAATAAATAAAAGACAAAATTAGTTATTGATTCAACATAACTTCAGAGACGGGCTTTATTTACCTTTTCCAAAGTTCTGCTTACTGCAGCTATGGTTGCATCCTGTGAATAAAGCAGGTTGAAGTATTTTCTTTCTAAGAAGAAGAAAAGAAAAGTAAAAGTCAAAATTAGAAATCAATTCAACAAAATTGTCTAAGTCTGAATCTTCCCTTTTTTAGAGTTCGGGTTAACGAAAGTCACTATTGCTGAGGAGAATATTTGCATTGCTGAAATAAAATTAGAAGCCAAAATTAATTATTGATTCAACACAATTTTTAAAAACTTGATTTTCCCTTTTTTAGAGCTCGGGTTAAACAAGAGCTTTTTGAATTTTGCCAGTCAATTGCTGAGAAAAAAGAAAAAGAAAATTCTAAGTTTGTAATAAAATTCAGCATAATTTTTTAAGAAGAATTCATCTTCTTCCCATTTTGACAAGCAAAAACAAATTAAACAATTAATTTAGAAAATTTTAGTTCCAAAGTAGAATATACATATACATAATTTTACAAATAAATTAGAACTTTTTTAAATAACTATTATGTATATTTTTTTTGTTAATTCATATAATATCTATTTTATTAAAAATATATTAATACTAATTGTATACAAAGAAATAAATAATAAAAACAATGCAGGTTCATTATGTACAAAATCAAAAAAAAAAAACGGAAAGACTTAAATATTAAAAGGAAATGGTGAAATTTATCTACAAACTACTATTAACAACGGCAATCTTAACTATATATAACCTATGCAAATTTATAAAATAATAAATTTATAAAATTAATTTTATCTTTTTGCAATTTAATTGCAGAACGTTCAATTTATACAACTTTCACTTTTTCGCGATTTAATTGCTGAAAATTTTAAGGTTTTCCCGAAAATTAAAAATTAACGTTTAGATTTTGAAATTGTCAAACGAGCGCGTCAAATAATTTTTGTTTATTTCCCATTTTTGGGTTTTTTGTAAACAAGACACTAACGTCGTTTCATTCGCACTCATTATATTTATGGTACAATTTTTTCTACCCTGAAAAATATCCCAAAAACTTGACACCGAAATTTTTGATGGTGTTGGAATTTCAGGGGAAAGTGGTTAAAAGTGGGTAGTCATGGTTGGCAGGGTATGTCTACACATATGTACGTATACGCAGCTGAGAAGCAACGCACAACCACATGCATATATCTGAGATACTCCCGAAAGTATGCAATGAGAGGAGCTATAAAATCGTGCAATTGTGGTTACAGCTGAGAAATTTGATAGCTGATGGCCAACTAGTAGATTCTGGAAATGGAAGCGCATAGAAGATGCGAACGAGGAAATCAGAGAGTATAAAAGGCGATACCAGTAGAGGCGCTAAAATAGTTTCGATTAAGCACGCTATCTGTCGAGCAATAGCAGTATTATTTTGAAAATCAGTTGTAGTGTTATTGTAAAGAACTTGAATAAAGGCCATTTTGCATTATTAAATATTGGAGTTATTTATTCAACAGTTTAGTGATTCGAACTTAGCAGAACGTTGCAAAGAAGAGGATTTGCAAGTAAATTCGTTACAATTGGTGTCAGAAGAGGAATTGTTGAATAAATTCCGGAGATTGGGAATACAGCTTGGACATGGTAAATTTAAGTGAATTCAAGATCCCGCAACTGAAGAAGGAGTTGGAGAGCCGTGGATTGAATACAACCGGAATAAAACTCGAACTTCATGCACGACTACGAGAGGCAATGGAATTAGAAGGAATTGACGTGGAAGAGTATGTTTTTCATCCTGATGGCGATGAGAAAAGAAAATTGGAGGAAAAAAACGAAACATCGCAGGCAGTTACCAGCACAGACTTGAACGTGATATTAGCTGCAATATCTGCACAAACGTCGACAGTAACATCCAAGATGGAAACTCAACTGGAAGAACAGAAAACATATATGGCATCCCAACTGGAAGAGCAACTGACATATATAACATCTCAGTTGGCTGAGCAGTTGAAAGCACAGGAGGCCCGCATATCCTCGCAGCTGGAAGCACAGGAAATAAGTTGTGCAGCTCGAGGATAAAATTGATGTCGAGATAGAAGCTTTGAGAGGTCGTATACAGGAGTTGCAAATGAATCGCCCAGCAGTTTCAGCAAGCAATCCAAAGGTAAAAACACCATCCTTTGATGGTTCTGTTCCTTTCCAGGTATTTAAGCTACAGTTTGAGAAGACCGCAGCAGTGAACAACTGGAATGCTGAAGATAAAGTTGCTGCACAATTGAAAGGACCAGCTGCCGAAATTATAGACTATTCCAGAGTACGAACGGAACAGTTGTGTTGCATTGATGGCTGCTGTAGAACGAAGGTACGGAAGCGAACACAGGAAACAGATGTATCGAATAGAATTGCAAAACCGTTACCAAAAAGCTAATGAGACTTTGCAAGAGTTTGCTTCGGATGTTGAAAGGGCTCAAACGAAACGAAACACCAAATAGAGAGGAGATGTCAGCAGAGAGTCCCATTGCGAAGTCATATTGGGCACATTGGGACAGTTTAGAATTGTTATCCGGTTGCTTGCATCGAATATGGGAGACTGAGGATGGTCAATGCAAGAAGAAATTGATAGTTGTTCCCAGAAAGAGGATCCTGACGTGCTCAGCGAGCTGCATAATGGTCCAAGCGGAGGTCATCTTGGAATCACGAAGACGCTCGAGAAGATTAAACAGAGATTCTATTGGGTTGGTTGCCGTCAGTCGGTCACTGAGTGGATTGCGAACTGCGAGGTTTGCAGCAGAGCGAAAGGGCCCGAAACCCGAAGTCATGGCCAGATGAAGCAATATAACTCAGGTGCGCCATTTGAAAGGATAGCTATGGACGTCGCAGGTCCATTTCCTACTAGCAGCTGCGGAAACAAATATGTACTGGTAGTTATGGATTATTTCAGCAAATGGCCAGAGGTATACCCAATCCCAAATCAAGAAGCGGAAACAGTAGCATAAGTGGTTATAAACAATTGGGTTGCAAGGTATGGTGTACCAATGGAGTTACATTCTGACCAAGGCAGGAATTTCGAACTAGCTGTGTTCCGGGAAATGTTGAAATCATTGGAAATTCGAAAAACACGGAAAACTGCATCCTCAGTCCGATGGTGGAACGATTCAATAGAACATTGGAGGAGCATTTAAGGAAAGTAGTAGACAAGTACCATAAGGAGTGGGATACACATATATCATTATTCTTGATGGCTTACCGATCGGCAGTGCATGAGACAACGGGTCAAACTCCCGCAAAGGTAATTTTTGGCAATGACCTTCGACTGCCAGCTGATTTGAAGTTTGGAGTAGATGCCGATGCGGAGAGAAATGTCAAGAAATCCACTGGTGTCTTGGAAGAAGAGCTGAGAGAGATACACGATCGTGTAAGGCAACGATCAAAGATTATGAGTGACAACATAGAAGCGAGGTACGATAAAGCAATTAATTCGGAAGGGTTTCAGAAAGGAGAGTTGGTGCTGTTATACAACCCACAACGAAAAAAAAGTTTGTCCCCGAAATTGCAGTGTAATTGGGAAGGCCTATGCAAAGTTGTAAAACGGATCAACGATGTAGTGTATCGCATACAAACCAATGGCAAACCCAGAACCAAAATGAAAGTGGTTCATTTGGAAAGGCTGGCAACGTTTAGGTCGAGAGATTTATCTGATCGGGACGATCCGAGTTAGGTGGAGGGCAGTGCGACGAATATGAGTGACACTAAGTGATACTCACATCCCTAGTCTGATGCTAAGTAAATGAAGTCACAACAACAATAAAGCAGACAGTCACTTGTATCTACATAAACGAATCAATCATTATGTCTACACATATGTACGTACACGCAGCTGAGAAGCAACGCACAACCACATGAATATATCTGAGATACTCCCGAAAGTATGCAATGAGGGAAGCTTTAAAATCGTGCAATTGTAGTTACAGCTGAGAAATTTGATAGCTGATGGCCAACTAGTAGATTCTGGAAATGGAAGCGGCTAGAAGATGCGAACGAGGAAAACAGAGAGTATAAAAGGCGATACCAGTAGAGGCGCTAAAATCAGTTTCGATTAAGCACGCTATTTGTCGAGCAATAGCAGTATTATTTTGAAAATCAGTTGCAGTGTTATTGTAAAGAACTTGAATAAAGGCCATTTTGCATTATTAAATAGAGTTATTTATTCAACAGTTTAGTGACTCGAACTTAGCAGAAGGTTGCAAATAAGAGGATTTGCAAGTAAATTCGTTACAATATTTTATTTCGGCTATTAAACGCAGCCACCACCAAAGTGCAACGGTAAGTTTCCCTCGCCCGTTTTTCACTCAACACCCGAAGGAATTACCCATACATGCTTTCCACTAAACGCCCCTACCAACCATGAGTGGATAAAAACTTGGGTAATCATATACCGACGCTGCCCAAAAAATTGGATAATAAGTTGGATAATTTTGTTCGTCGAGGCGCCGATACTATCCATGGTGAAATGGGGTATTTCGTGTACGTGTAAGCTGTTAGTCTGCAACTACTGCATACTTTTAGGTGCAAATGACAGCTTTGAACGTCAATATGCAGCGTTGCTAGACCGTTCTTTAAAACATCCAACAACCGTTTTCCTAATACCCAAAATTTCCACATGCTCCAAAATTTTCCATAAAAATGCTCCAAATTTTTTATTCAAATTTTTATTTGCAAAAAAACCAAACAAAACGTTCCATACTTTTTATTAATTTTTTTTTAATTTACAAATTTTATAAAAAATTTATATAATTTACATTTTTAATAAAAAAGTTAAATAAAATAACAATAGAACAAAATGAACTAAAATTGAAAACGACAAAAAATAACATAAAATAAAATAAATAAAGTAAAATGAAACAAAACAAAATAAATAAAAGAAAATTTAATTAAATTAAATAAATAAAAATAAAATAAAATAAATAAAGTAAAAAAAAATAAGTTTGAATGAAACTAAAGAAATGGAATAAAATTAAGTAAAGTGATTCGGCATAACAAAAATAGAATTAAAAGAAAAACAAATAAGGAAAGCTCAGTTCGGGTGTAACCGAACATTACACACTCAGCTGAGAGCTATGGAGACAAAATAAGGGAAAATCACCATGTAGGTAAATGAACCTAGGCTAACCCTGGAATGTGTATGTATGACATGTGTATCCATGGTATTAAAGAGTATTTTAAGAGGGAGTGGGCCATACTTCTATACGTGGACGCCATTTAGGGCGGTGTCACGCCCATTGTCCAAAATTTTACTTATTTTCTATTCTACGTCATAAGTTCAACGCACCTACCAAGTTTCATCACTTTATCCGTCTTTGGTAATGAATTATCGCACTTTTTCGGTTTTTCGAAATATTCGAAAAAGTGGGCGTGGTTATTGTCCGATATCGTTCATTTTAAATAGTGACCTGAGATGAGTGCCCAGGAACCTACATACCAAATTTCATCAAGATACCTCAAAATTTACTCACGTTATCGTGTTAACGGACCGACGGATGGACGGACATGGCTCAATCAAATTTTTTTTCGATACTGATGATTTTGATATATCCAATCCGATCAAAGTTAATATACTCTGTGAGCTCTGATCAACTGAGTATAATAAATTCAATTAAATGAAATGGATTGAAGTGAGATGATACAAAATAAAATTAAACGGTGAAGTGAAGTGAAATAGAAAAAAGTTAACTGAAGCGAAAAGTTTGAAACTATTTGAAATTAAACGGAATGAAATGAAATAGAATAAAATGAAATGATATGGAAAAGAAACAAAAATAAAACTATATTAAACGAAATGGAATGATATAAAATGAAATGAAAACAAGTAAGGAACGCTAAGTTCGGGTGTAACCGAACATTACATACTCGGCTGAGAGCTATGGAGACAAAATAAGGGAAAATCACCATGTAGGAAAATGAAACTAGGGTAACCCTGGAATGTGTTTGTATGACATGTGTATCAAATGGAAGGTATTAAAGAGTATTTTAGAAGGGAGTGGGCCATAGTTCTATACGTGGACGCCATTTAGGGATATCGCCATAAAGGAGGACCAGGGCTGACTCTAGAATTTGTTTGTACGATATGGGTATCAAATGAAAGATGTTAATGAGAATTTTAAAAGACTTGGGCTTAGTTCTATAGGTGGACGCCTCTTCGAGATATCGCCATAAAGGTGGACCAGGGGTGACTCTAGAATGCGTTCGTACAATATTGGTATCAAATAAAAGGTGTTAATGAGTATTTTAAAAGGGAGTGGGCCTTAATTCTATAGGTGGACGCCTTTTCGAGATATAGTTATAAAGGTGGACCAGGGTTGACTCTAGAATGCGTTTGTACAATATGGGTATCAAATGAAAGGTGTTAATGAGTAATTTAAAAGGCAGTGGACCTTAGTTCTATAGGTGGACGTCTTTTCGAGATATCGTTATAAAGGTGGACCAGGGTTGACTCTAGAATGCGTTTGAACAATATGGGTATCAAATGAAAGGTGTTAATGAGTATTTTAAAAGGGAGTGGGCCTTAGTCCTATGGATGGACACCTTTTCGAGATATCGCCATAAAGGTGGACCAGGGGTGACTCTAGAATTTGTTTGTACGATATGGGTATCAAATGAAAGGTGTTAATGAGTATTTTAAAAGGGAGTGGGCCTTAGTTCTATAGGTGGGCGCCTTTTCGAGATATCCCCATAAAGGTGGACCAGCGATGACTCTAGAATGCGTTTGTACAATATTGGTATCAAACGAAAGGTGTTAATGATTATTTTAAAAGGGAGTGGGCCTTAGTTCTATGGGTGGACGCCTTTTCGAGATATCGCCGTAAAGGTGGACCAGGGGTGACTCTAGAATTTGTTTGTACGATATGGGTACCAAATGAAAGGTGTTAATGAGTATTTTAAAAGGGAGTGGGCCTTAGTTCTATAGGTGGACGCCTTTTCGAGATATCGTTATAAAGGTGGACCAGGGTTGACTCTAGAAAGCGTTTGTACAATACGGGTATCAAACGAAGAGTTATAATGAGTATTTTAAAAGGGAGTGGGCCTTAGTTCTATAGGTGGACGCCTTTACGAGATATCGCCGTAAAGGTAGACCAGGGGTGACTATATAATGTGTCTGTACGATATGGGTATCAAATTAAAGGTATTAATAAGGGTTTTAAAAGGGAGTGGTGGTAGTTTTATATGTGAAGGCATTTTCGAGATATCGACCAAAATGTGGGCCAGGGTGACCCAGAACATCATCTGTCCGATACCGCTAATTTATTTATATATATAATACCACGAACAGTATTCCTGCCATAATTCCAAGGGCTTTTGATTTCACCCTGCACAACTTTTTCATTTTCTTCTACTTAATATAGTAGGTGTCCCACCCATTTTACAAAGGTTTTTTCTAAATTTATATTTTGCGTCAATAACCCAATCCAATTACCATGTTTCATCCCTTTTTTCGTATTTGGTATAGAATTATGGCAGTTTTTCAATTTTTCGCAATTTTCGAAATAGAAAAAGTGGGCGTGGTCATAGTCGGATTCAATACTGTTTAGGCAGGACGCCTTACTTTTCCACATCTGAATGCGATCCCCCTAATGCAACTCTGCGATTCGATACTCGATACTAGACTTTAACTTATAGCCACCCACACCATCACCGCCACATGCATGTGCATGCATGTACATGCACATCGAATCGCAGAGTTGCATTAGGGGGATAGCATTCAGATGCGGAAAAGTTAAGCGTCCTGTCTAAGCATGCCGCCCCCCCCCCCCCCCCCCCTTGCGATACGAAACATCGTTTTTATCCCCACCGATCTCCGACCGCTGAAAAGCAATGAGAAAAAACAATTGCATTAAAACTAAACTTAACCTAAATCGCGTATTTCGCCAGCGTCGAGGATGGCCGAGAATCCTTCCCGACTTGCTCAGCATGCCACCTAAGCTAGGATGAAATAAACATTAGAATGGGAGGAAAGTGAATATTTCTTGCGTTTGATTATACATAATTCTTAGATATACATAGAATCCATAAAGTGATATGACGTAGAAGGTCAATAGTACTGGACGAAGAGGCCGAGGTTTCCATTCCAGACTGGCAAAATTTTGTTTTCTCTTTTTGTTGGACGGAGAGGCCGAGTTCTCCGTTCCAGACACGCATTTTTTTTGGGCTGGACGAAGAGGCCGAGGTCTCCGTTCCAGCTTCTAACGTATCGTGTCTCTTTCGGACGACTCCTTTTTTTTTTTTTTTTGAGGAGTTGTGGCATCTTTTGAGGTGCCAGGCCGAGTGGCCGTGAGGTTGGTTGGTTGATGATTATTAGTGCTGTCGGAATGGACGTGATTTCGAGCAGCTTATGCATATTAAAACAAAACCAGTAAGACTGCGGTGTGTGGGAGCTTGGAGCGGACGTGATTCCAAGCCACCCGCGCAAAATTACATGTTTTGGTGATAAACGTGGGAGGTTGGAACGGACGTGATTCCAAGCCACCCACACAAATCATTGCGTATTTAAGTTAGTCAGTAGGTGTTTTATGATTGCGTGGATAGACCCACCTTTATCAATGTTTGGCGGTACCTGGAAGCGAAACTTTTCTTTTCAGCGCAACGGCGTTGTAAAAATAAAATGTTAGTTTATAAAAAGTATGTTAAAATAAATAAGTAAAGTGAGTTTAAGCGGAGCGCAGAAGCCAACGAAATTATGCATTTAGCTGTGTACGACAGCTCATGACGAATAGAGAGAATCATAATTAAATTTGAAGATCCACCAACTGCTTAGGCTTCTATGAAGTGGTTGAAATATGTCAAGCTGGTTTAAACGGAATATTAAATACCATGTTACCAAGCAGAATTGTGTTATTTGCCATCCACTGACATGCATTTGCGGATTGGCGATGCGTTCTCCGCGACGCGTTCGATATGCACGTACCATTATTCTAAATGTAACATGTAACCCTGCCGTGTATTTATTAGTCAGCTGATAGCTGGTATGGTGAGTTTGTGGCATGAGAATATGTATGTACATATAGTTATTTGCTTGTCCTTGAAAAAAAAAAACTAGGTCACTGGGGCAGTAGCACATTAAGCCAGTAGAAAAAGTTGACTTTTTCTAATTTCGGGATTTATTCTTTTTGGGACTTGGGAGCTTGATGCATTAACGTTTGTGATGTTTGTTGTTAATGAACAAAGAGGTTACAATATTACTTGATTAACGTAGTGATACGGCAGAGATCGCTGGCGGCAGATGTGAGCTCTACGGCTGTTGAAATCCAAGAGGCCGGTTGTAAAGAAAGCAGCAACCGTTGACCCGCAAAATCCTCCGTTTTGGAGGGGAGAGGCATCCATACATCAACCCCGACATGCGTATGTATGAGTGCTGACAAAAACCACACATACACGAGCATGTACATGCATGCACATGCATGTGGCGGTGATAGTGTGGGTGGCTATAAATTAAAGTCGAGTATCGAGTATCGAATCGCAGAGTTGCATTAGGGGGATAGCATTCAGATGCGGAAAAGTTAAGCGTCCAGCCTAAACATGCCGCCCCCCTTGCGATACGCAACATCGTTTTTACCCCCACCGATCTCCGACCGCTGAAAAGCAACGAGAAAAAACATTTGCATTAAAACTAAACTTAACCTAAATCGCGTATTTCGCCAGCGTCGCGGGTGGCCGGGAGTCCTGCCCGACTTGCGCAGCATGCCACCTAAGCTAGGATGATAGGAATATTTATGATAAAGTAGACGTGAATATTTCTTGCCATTTGATGATACATAATTCTTAAAATATATAGAATCCATAAAGAAATAGTGCTGGACGAAGAGGCCGAGGTCTCCGTTCCAGAATGGAAAAATTTTGGTTTCTCCTTTTGTTGGACGGAGAGGTCGAGGTCTCCGTTCCAGATTCGCAGTTTTTTTTTTTTTGTTTTTTGGTTGGACGAAAAGCCGAGATCTCCATTCTAGAATCGCAGGTTTTTTTTGTTTAGGCAGTATGTCCAACTTTTCCGCATCTGAGGGCGATCCCTCTAATGCAACTCTGCATTCGATACTCGAAAATCGATTTAATTTATAGCCACCCACACCATCACCGCCCAATGCATGCGCATGCACATGTATGTGTGTTTTGTCAGCACTTATGCACATGCATGTCGGCGTTTATGTGTGGTTGACTTTCCCCTCCCAAAACGGAGGATTTTACGGGCCAACGGTTGTCGCCTTCGATACAACCGGCCTCTTGGATTTTAACAGCCAACCAGCTCACATCTGCCGCCAGCGATCTCTGCTGTTCTTCCACGATTTCTTAAGGTAATATTGTAACCTTTTTTATTTCTTAATTCTACATAATAAAACGCATCTATTATAACGAGAAATTCTCGTCTTCTCTTATTTATTTGCGCATACACCCGCTTACTGGGTACCAACCCGGTGCGCCCACCTACCTCCAGGAGCAGACGCATCCCGGCCGAACATTTGGTCCTATCTCCCCCAGAAACGAATTAAAGCGCCTACATACAGTCCACATCACAAGATATCAAAGCTGACCGTACCACACAGGTTATCCGAAGAAAGTTATTTGCCACAATCAACAGCAATACCACAAAAAAACAAAAAAGGGGAAGCAAAAGTGAGAACGCTTATTACATTCACATCAGCGCCATATCGTCACATAATACCAAAACGAGAAAAAGAACACTGAGCAAGTGACAGCCAGCTGAAGCCACTGCAACACCACAAGCTACTTGCCACACCGGAACACAAATCTCCACAAAATAAAGTCCAAAGTAAGTGCAATATTTCTAGCCTGAATTTTTTTGGTTATAATAAAAACAAATAAAACCGGGTCGAAATAAATAATCTATATTATCAGTGCCACACGCGTAGTGACTTGTGACTAAACGCGAAAAGTGTAAAAATTTAGTGTCGAAAAGAAAGTACTGCAAACGCAAAAATTAACGTTGTTTTTTATAATACCTTTTTACTATCTGTTCTGCCCCCCCACCAGCGGTAAGGCTCTCCGGTCACAGCACAAGGAAGAGGTGCACATAACCTCACTTTCATATAAACTTTCAAGCCATTCTATTGCGGCATTGTTCCTTTTTGCATCACGTTAGTTTCACTAGTTTTTCTAATAAATTTTTGTTACACAGTTTCTTCGTTTTTGCACAAGATTTATCACACGTTTTTACACTTTTCGTCCAGTTCATATCAGCGCGCGCACTTATTATACAATACAATTTAACTTTGAAGTGGCGAGTGGCCCCCCTTTATTTACACAAAAGACATTGGTTTTGCTCCCCCTGCTCTCTGTTTTACGGCACAAAATAATCTCAAAATAATAAATTAAACATATTCAAAGCAATAAATAAAAGTTTCTCGTATTTAATTGTTGTTGGTTGGGTGATTCGCACAGGTTCATGCAAATTTATATTCTTCACTTAATTTGTTCACAATTTTCATCCATGAACACGGAATCTTACATCAGGTTGGCCGATCGAATAATCGAGTTCGAGGCCGACTTTAATGACATGAATGCGGCTCTGCACACAACACACACCCTTGCCATACAGCAAAAAGAGTTGCACGCTAAGAGGGAAAAGCAGAGACCGCCCTCGATGAGTTACTTGACTCTGACACGCTTGAAGCAAACAAGATTTCAGCGGTCAAGATCAAGGATAAGGCGGCATATGCCGTATTCCTGAGATGCATGTCGAACATGGCTGAAATTCAAATTAAATTGAAGGAGGAAAAAGATAGGGCAGTTCGACCTGAGGGAGAACGCGCGCGCGAACATAGTATCCGATTGCCAGCTTGCGATACTGAGGTATTCAAGTGCGCCTACCTATCTTGGCCAAGGTTTCGTGACCTGTTCACGGCCATCTATAAAAATAACAGTCGCCTAAGCCCGGTAGAAAAGTTGTTCCACCTTAACCAAAAAACTCAAGGTGAGGTAAAGGATATCGTAAAGAAATGCCCCTTGATAAATGATAGCTTCAAAACAGCTTGGAAAAGCCTATGCGAGAGATACGAGAATAAACGAATTTTCGTAAACTCACAACTACAAATTTTATTTAATCTGAAAAATATAGATAGTGAGTGCAGCAGCTCAATTAAAACCTTACAGCGCGACATAAATAATTGTTTGGCATCCTTAAAAACCCATCAGATAGATGTTTCAAATTGGGATGCGATTATTATCTATTTATGTTCGACAAAATTACCTGAAAATACGTTGGTTCTATGGGTGCAAAGCATTGACCACAAAACGAACATATCCAAGTGGGAGGATATGGACAAATTCTTGTCATATCGTTTTCAGACGCTTGAAACCATATCTGGTTTTACAGGGAATGCCACTATCGACAGGAACCCCTACGTAAAACTTGGTGCTTTTCAAACAAAAGTATCCAAGCAAACAACAAAATCAATGTGTAAAATGTGCAAATCTACGGAGCACAGATTATGCTACTGTTCACGCTTTTGCGATTTAACTCCGAGAGAAAGGATTAAATTTGTTAAATCCACAAATGGCTGCCTGCACTGTTTATCCCCAGGACACACAGTGACGAGGTGCACCAGTTCGTACAACTGTTCCAAATGCCACTCTCGTCACCACACGCTCCTACATGCGGACACACTGCAGCAGCCGGTGGTGCGCAATCCTTTCAAAAGTGCGGATAATACCCCGTCAACTTCGGCACAGGCGCGGAAAAGACAGGAATCGTGACAACCACCTTCCTCTGCGGATCAGAATGTCAAATCCTGCCATGCCAATTCCAGCACAGGTGTGCTATTAGGAGCTGCTCGTGTACACAAACACCATAATTGTGCCGACTTCTCTGCGTGGGCATTAATTGATTCTGGGACTGAATGTTCCTTCATAACTGAAAGACTGAAACGTAGAATCAATTTTCCAGCGAAGAAAATGCATGCCCAGGATTCAGGCATCACAAATGCGGTGTCAGCTCAGGTGAAAGAAGCATCCAACATTGAATTACGTTCACCAGTGGATCCCTTCTTCAGCCTGTCTACACCCGTTCTCGTTCTAGCTAAAATCACTGGGGATCTTCAATCCTGCCAAATCAACGCAATGGCTATGCAGGCATTCCCAGACTTAGTTTTGGCAGACAAGAGTTTCTACGTCAACGAAGACGTAGACCTCACACTTGGCGGAGACAAATATCCCCAAATTATAATGAGCGGTATAAAAAAGGATGTGCTAAACACATTCTTAGCCCAAGAGACAGTGTTCGGTTGGATACTAACCGGTCGTATCGAATCAGCGAATCTAACGAAGAGCATTATGTCTTTCTACAACGAAGTTGCGTTAGACAACCAACTCAAAGCTTTCTGGGAGGTACCGAAAAACAAAATATTAAATGAAGAGGAAAGGTACTGCGAAAAATTATTCAAAGAAACAACGAAACGTGATGAAGATGGAAGTTACACCGTGTCACTACCATTCAGGCAAGATTACCCCAATAATGTTAATTTAGGACCGTCCCTGAAACGCGCATGCTCTCAATTCTTCCGGAATGAGGGGCGGCTAACAAAAAACCCAGATTTAGGCAAAAAATATGTTCGAGTGTTGTCAGAATATGAGACGCTCGGACATATGAAAAAAATTGAAAAGAATATCCCATCCGACGATTCGGATAATTACTTCCTGCCGCCCCACGCCGTTGTAAAAGCTGAAAGTACAACCAACAAGGTACGCGTTGTATTTAATGTCTCAAGCACTACGGCGAATGGCACTAGCTTAAACGATATTCTACTCCCAGGCCCAGTTCTACAAGCCGATCTACCCATTCTAATCTTACGATGTAGACTATACCGCTTCGTCTTAAACAGCGACATCGAAAAGATGTATCGACAAATTTGGGTGGACGAAAATCACACCAAATTTCAACGTATTGTGCATCGCACTTCCCCAAATTACCCTATTAGTCTCTACGAATTAAAGACGGTTACCTTCGATGTGAATTGCGCTGCATATCTCGCGACAAGAACGCTCCTACAACTGGCAGATGACGTATAAAATTCGCACCCTACAGCGGCTAGCATACTGCGAGAATGCATGTTTGTAGATGACGTGTTAGCGGGTGGACATGCGATCACATCGACCATTAAAACCAGAGATGAAATTCGTCAAGTCGTACACTCAGTGGGCTTTCCACTTCGCAAATGGACATCCAATTCAGAGGACATTCTAAGGGACATCCCCAAAGCAGACATGCTCAGTGAAAACTACCTGGCATTCGAATATACCAGTTCAGTGAAAGCATTAGGTATTCGATTTTAAAGCAGGGACGCTGGAAAACCCGGAAAGCATTACGAAGAGAGCGATACTAGCAGCAATCGCCAAACTTTTCGATCCCTTAGGATGGCTGGCACCAATGGTCATTGTGGCAAAAATACTCATGCAGAGTATATGGTTAGAAGGCACCGCTTGGGACGAACCCGTATCGACCAGTACGCTGGAACGATGGAAAACCTTCATCGACCAATACCATGAGATCGATAAAAAAAGGATACCTAGAGTGGTCAACTTTTCTCCAGGAAAAGACATCGATATCCATGGATTTTGTGACGAATCCGAGAAGGCTTATGCAGCAGCCGTTTACATGCGCGTGAAAACGGATAAAGACATCAGGACAAACCTGCTGCTAGCAAAAACACGAGTAGCCCCAGTGAAAACCCGGTCTCTTCTATGTTTGGAACTTGGCGGAGCCGTACTGTTAGCGGAAATCACCGAATAAATTTTCAGGAACCTTAAATTGGGACCAGTGAGAGTTCACCTTTGGACGGATTCAACTATCGTCCTCGCGTGGATAAGGAAACCGCCTTGTTCCTGGTCCACTTTCGTCGCACATCGGAATACCAAGAACATCGACATGGTCGGAAATAAGGACTGGTTGCACGTAAATTCAGAATCAAACCCAGAAGATTTAGGTAGCAGAGGATTACCTGCGTCTGAACTAGTCAACAATTCGTTGTGGTGGCAGGGGCCTTCTTGGCTGCAAGAAGACACTTCCCAATGGCCAGCACAAGAAAGTGACTACATCAGCTCCGTAGAGGAAAAGAGGGCAAAGACCTTCGCAACAATAACCGCAAACCCTACCGATATTCTCCAACGCTTTTCTGACCTACCAAGAGCTTTACGAGTGCTGTCCTATGTGATGAGATCCTACGGAAGAACTCACCCCGAAACAAAAAATTCGTTCCATGTCATGTCGCACTTAATCTCCCCTGATGAAGTTAAGGCCATTATACGAGTTTTAATTAAAATATATCAGAAACAACCTTACAGTTCAGAATATAGAGACTTAAAGGCCGGAAAGCGAATTGAAGGGAAAAGTGCAATACTCTCACTTAATCCCTACCTAGACCAACATGGCATCATTCGGGTAGGAGGACGACTCGGCACGTCAAAGAACTTAGCTTTTAATGAACCCCACCCAATCTTCCTCCCATACAACTGCAGGCTATCCCGTCTGACAGTCTTAGTGTTTCATCAACAAAGTCTGCATGGGAAAATCAACTCATGTTACGTCTGATATGCACCCAATACTGGATACCTAATGTAAAAACCATGATTAGGGCAATCACTCACAAGTGCAAAGTTTGCACTATACAACGAAAACGGGCTCAGACCCAGCTGATGGGTATTCTCCCTCGCGGACGCACGACATTCAGCCGTGCATTCACGAATACTGGAGTCGACTTCGCCGGACCTTTCGACATTAAAAGTTACCGCGGCAGAGGGTGTCGACTATCCAAAGGCTATGTCTGCCTTTTCGAGTGTTTTTCCACACGAGCGATTCATCTGTAGGCCACTACTGAACTCAGCACACCATCATTTCTTGCGGCACTTGCCCGTTTCATATCTAGGCGCGGATGCCAAAAAAATATGTACTCCGACAACGGTACGAATTTTGTCGGAGCGTCACGATTCTTACGATCAAAATTCAAGACATTCATCTCACAAGCGCGAGAGAACGCAGCCACCAGTCACTCACGTGGCATTTCATCCCTGCGGGCGCGCCCCATATGGGAGGGCTGTGTGAGGCTGGAGTGAAAAGCTTCAAAAGCCACTTCAAAAAGATAGCCTCACCACACAAATTCACCTTCGAGGAATTCCACACACTCTTGTGCCTGAACTCGCGGCCGCTCAGCCCTTCGTCCAATGACCCAACGGACCTAGAGCCGCTTACTCTTGGCCATTTCCCCACAGACAGCCACCTACTGGCCCCGCCAGAACCGGATGGTAGTGAGAGCTCTGCCTCGATGATCAATCGGTGGCAGTAACTCAAAGCCCTCCATCACACTTTCTGCAAGCGATGGAAAACCGATTATCTATCCGAACTTCAAAAACGAGTGAAGTGGAAGCATCCCAAACAAAACATACAAGTGGAAGATCTCGCTGTCCTCAAAGAGGACAACTTATCTCCCAACGAATGGGAGGTTAGGTCGAGTCGTCAAGGTACACCCCGGCGAAGATAACCGATTTGGCGTAGTCTACCTCATAACCGAGAAGGGTCAAGTCAGACGACCGTTGGTCAAACTGTTCCTTCTTCCAACGGAGGAAATGGATTGTGAGAAGGCCAAGAGCTCCTCATAACAATCCCTCCCTTCCTCTCCCTCCTTTCCGAACTCCCACTTCCTATCGAGAATCCACCAAAAACCCAGCTCTCGTTCACCCGGAACGGGGCCAACCAACAGTCGCAGTCGCCTCGAGAGCGAAACGATATGTTAGACGCTGGAACGGAGACCTCAGCCTCTTCGTCCAGCCCAGAAAAACTTAAACAAAAAATGCGAGTCTGGAACGGAGACCTCGGCCTCTTCGTCCAGCCAAAAAAAAAAGCGAGTCTGGAACGGAGAACTCGGCCTCTCCGCCCAACAAAAAGATAAAACAAAATTTTGCCAGTCTGGAACGGAGACCTCGGCCTCTTCGTCCAGTACTATTGACCTTCTACGTCATATCGTTTTATGGATTCTATGTATATCTAAGCATTATGTATAATCAAAGGCAAGAAATATTCACTTTCCTCCCATTCTAATGTTTATTTCATCCTAGCTTAGGTGGCATGCTGAGCAAGTCGGGAAGGATTCCCGGCCATCCTCCACACTTGCGAACTCTTTATCTAGATTAAGTTTGTAAGGTATTTCTTTCTTCTTGTTCTTTTTCAGCGGTCGGAGATCATTGGTGGAAAACGATGTTGCGTATCGCAAGGGGGCGGCATATATAGGCAGGATGCCAAACTTTTCCGCATCTGAGTGCGAACCCTCTAATGCATCGCTGCTATTCGATACTCGAAACTCGATTTAACTTATAGCCACCCACACCATCACCGCCCTATGCATGCGCATGCACGTGTATGTGTATTTTGTCAGCACTTATGCACATGCATGTCGGCGTTTACGTGTGGGTGACTTTCCCCTCCGAAAACGGAGGTTTTGCGGGCCAACGGTTGTCGCCTTCGATACAACTGGCATCTTGGATTTTAACAGCCAACCAGCTCACATCTGCCGCCAGCGATCTCTGCCGTTCTTCCACGATTTCTTAAGGTAATATTGTAACCTTTTTATTTCTTAATTCTACATAATAAAACGCATCTATTATAATGAGAAATTCTCGTGTTCTCTTATTTATTTGCGCATACACCCGCTTATTGAGATCGACCCCGGTGCGCCCACCTACCTCCAGGAGCAGACGCACCCCGGCCGAACATTTTTCTAACTGGCTAAAAGAGATATATTACTACTCTGCAAATTGAAAGCCAGCTCAACGTCGCACAGTGTTTAGTGTAAAACAAGCTAGCTGGACAAAAACAAAGTTCTTATTCCAAGAAAATTGTAATGAGAAATGAAAGAAAAAAAAAACAAAATAACGGGATTTTTGCTTTTTTTTTGATATTTTTTTTCATATATATTGAGTAATTGAAGTAAGAAGGCAGGAGTGGCCGTAAAATGCATTGATTAATTTGCAAAATTCTTGTTGAATATTAAGCTTCATATTTCTTTTAAGTGAACACTTTTATATAATTTTTTTGATGGATTCAAAGCTCGAAGGTAAGTAAAAGTTTTTAATAGTAATTCTTTCGCAATTAGAGTATTTTCAATATATTTAACATTCCGTTATTAAGAAGAAAAGGTATTTTTTCTCTTTATTTTTAACTTTAGGGACAAAAAAGTTACATACATCCGTCGACATCCGGGCTATATTTTACATATGTTATAGCAGCAAGTATTCTCTAATAGTCCAAAGAAAAAATCATTGCGAATTCTTTGCACATCTATTTTAAATTTTTTTTTTTTTTGTAGATTTAGTTATCTCTACATATAAAATAGGTTGTATGTACGTACCAGCTCCGACGAGATATTTGAATCTTTAAAGCTGATCTACAAACGGTAAAACCAATCCCCAGGTACGGAGAACAAACACGTAGCCATAAAACACAAAAAAATAAACGCGCAAGGTCAACACGAGCACACCAAAGCAAAAAGGCGAAGATCACTGACTTCAACCTGCCACAACCTACCGCACCAGTCACCAAGGCATAAAAACAGGTACATACAAAGCAATCCTAATGCAGGTATAACCACACAGGAAGGCTACAAAAAACAACCCCATTTGGTAGCATCTACGCCAATACCTGAATGTAATATAAATACTGCGCAACTGATAACAAATCAGAACGATCAACGACACTTAAGATGGCAGCGCAACAATCATCAACTATTCACCTGTCGGAAAATCAAAAACACAAAGCAGTTTAGTTATAACCGTACCAAGAACGGAGTTTTTTGACATTTGGGTTCAACATTCGAAGGAAACCAGATATAAAGAATTATTGAGTTTTGTTGTACTTAAGTACGATTTAAGCGAAGCAGCCGAGTATTCGATAAAAAGTTTAAGCTTACAAATATCGGCATATTCGTCGATGCTGGATTAAAAGTGGAACACTTCTGGAAGACATAAGGAGCGATTTTTGAATAAAAACTCGGAGTGGCTTTCGGGTCCAGACTTCACATTTACAATAACGGTGGATTCAAAGTTGCCATCAGACCAACCAACCACTTCTTCAGGTAACCCCGGCCCCGGAAGACGAATGAAGGACTTTGTTAGCTGCAGTGAAAAAACCAAACGGCGTCGAGTGGATGACCTCTTGCCATCTAGAAGTCCTGGTGAGTTACTTTATGCGGCAGAAGTATCAACTCGTATGTCCGGCAACAGAAATGTTGCTAACATTATAAAAAAATCACAGGAAAGCACTCAAATATCCGGCAAAAAGATGACATGTGAGCCAGATGCAAGATGCTTGAGCAATGTAGAAGCTTTAGCATACTACGTAGATAGCAAGTCGACGACTCATGGGTACAAAACGACTCGGAAGTGGAGCATCAAGGCAGGCCATAAGGTTTATCCATCATTTTATAGTCTAAGAAAAGCTAAGAAAGAATGCTATCCAAATGAAATTGATGTGGGTGAAACACGTGCGGAAATTAAAGTCCAGTCCGTATTAGATAAAACTGTTGAGCCTTTAGTTTTAGCAAATCAAGAAGTTTTTGTTAGTTTATTACCTACAAACTTAACGTATACTTTAATCAGCAAGTGGGGTTGCGATGGAAGCTCTGGCCATAGAACATATAAGCAAAAGTTTACATGCAGTTCTGACACTGATGAATTTTTGTTTTTATTTTCCTTCGTTCCTCTTCAATTACAGGATGAAAAGTAAGGAAGGCTAAGTTCGGGTGTAACCGAACATTACATACTCAGTTGAGAGCTATGGAGACAAAATAAGGAAAATCACCATGTAGGAAAATGAACCTAGGGTAACCCTGGAATGTGGTTGTATGACATGTATATCAAATGGAAGGTATTAAAGAGTATTTTAAGAGAGTGTAGGCCATAGTCCTATGGATGGACGCCATTTAGGGATATCGCCATAAAGGTGGACCAGGGCTGACTCTAGAATTTGTTTGTACGATATGGGTATCAAATGAAAGGTGTTACTGAGCATTTTAAGAGGGAGTGGGCATTAGGTCTATAGGTGGACGCCTTTTCGAGATATCGCCATTAGGGTGGGCCAGGGGTGACTCTAGAATGTTTGTACGATATGGGTATCAAACGAAAGGTGTTACTGCGCATTTTAAGAGCGAGTGGGCATTAGGTCTATAGGTGGATGCCTTTTCGAGATATCGCCATTAGGGAGGGCCAGGGTGACTCTAGAATGTGTTTGTACGATATGGGTATCAAATGAAAGGTGGTAATGAGTATTGTAAAAGGGAGTAATTCTTAGTTCTATAGGTGGACGCCTTTTCGAGATATCGCCATAAAGGTGGACCAAGGGTGACTCTAGAATGTTTGTACGATATGGGTATCAAACGAAAGGTGTTACTGAGCATTTTAAGAGGGAGTGGGCATTAGGTCTATAGGTGGACGCCTTTTCGAGATATCGCCATTAGGGTGGACCAGGGGTGACTCTAGAATGTTTGTACGATATGGGTATCAAACGAAAGGTGTTACTGAGCATTTTAACAGGGAGTGGGCATTAGGTCTATAGGTGGACGCCTTTTCGAGATATCGCCATTAGGGTGGGCCAGGGGTGACTCTAGAATGTGTTTGTACGATATGGATATCAAATTAAAGGTATTAATGAGGGTTTTAAAAGCGAGTGACCCTTAGATGTATATGTGAAGGCGTTCTCGCGATATCAACTAAAATGTGGACCAGGTGATCCAGAAAATCATCTGTCGGGTACTGCTAATTTATTTATATATGCAATACCACTAACAGGATTCCTGCCAAGATTCCAAGGGCCGTTGATTTCGCCTTGTGGAACTTTTTCATTTTCTTCTACTTAATATGGTAGGTGTCACACCCATTTTGCAAAGTTTTTTCCAAAGTTATATTTTGCGTCAATAGACCAATCCAGTTACCATGTTTCATCCCTTTTTTCGTATTTGGTATAGAATTATGGCATTTTTTTCATTTTTCGTAATTTTCGATATCGATAAAGTGGGCGTGGTTATGGTCGGATTTCGGCCATTTTTTATACCAAGATAAAGTGAGTTCAGATAAGTACGTGGGCTAAGTTTAGTAAAGATATATCGGTTTTTGCTCAAGTTATTGTGTTAACGGCCGAGCGAAAGGAAAGACGGTGGACTGTGTATAAAAACTGGGCATGGCTTTCACCGATTTCGCCCATTTTCACAGAAAACAGTTACCGTCATAGAATCTATGCCCCTACCAAATTTGAGAAGGATTGGTAAATTTTTGTTCGACTTATGGCATTAAAAGTATTCTAGACAAACTAAATGAAAATGGGCGGAGCCACGCCCATTTTGAAATTTTCTTTTATTTTTGTATTTTGTTGCATCATATCATTACTGGAGTTGAATTTTGACTTAATTTACTTATATACAGTAAAGATATTAAATTTTTTGTTAAAATTTGAATTAAAAAAAATTTTTTTTTAAAAAGTGGGCGTGTTCTTCACCCAATTTTGCTAATTTTTATTTAGCGCATATATAGTAATAGTAGTAACGTTCCTGCCAAATTTCATCATGATATCTTCAACGACTGCCAAACTACAGCTTGCAAAACTTTTAAATTACCTTCTTGTAAAAGTGGGCGGTGCCACGCCCGTTGTCCAAAATCTTACTAATTTTCTATTCTGCGTCATAACGTCATCCCATCTACCAAGTTTCATCGCTTTAAACGCCTTTGGCAATGAATTATCGCGTTTTTTCGGTTTTTCGAAATTTTCGATATCGAAAAAGTGGGCGTAGTTATAGTCCGATATCGTTCATTTTAAATAGCGATCTGAGATGAGTGCCCAGGAATCTACATACCAAATTTCATCAAGATACCTCAAAATTTACTCAAGTTATCGTGTTAACGGACAGACGGACGGAAGGACGGATGGACATGGCTCAATCGAATTTTTTTTCGATACTGATGATTTTGATATATGGAAGTCTATATCTATCTCGATTCCTTTATACCTGTACAACCAACCGTTATCCAATCAAAGTTAATATACTCTGTGAGCTCTGCTCAACTGAGTATAAAAAGGTAACATTGTTTGGCAGAATCTTCGACCTTCTTCTACCATGTATTGTCGTCCAATTAAATTTATTTTTTCTAAAGAAACAAAGAGATAAATGTAAAGTACATGCTCGAAGAATACGAAGTTTCCGTAAATCACAATATGCTTCTAACAATGATTGACGGAAAAGTTTGCAATGCTTTGACTGAAACTTCTTCCGCACAAAAGTGTTATATTTGTGGTGCCACTCCAAAAGATATGAATAATGAGTTACGGGACTTTACGCCTAATCGAGATAATCTTGATTTTGGTTTGTCTACTCTCCATGCATGGATAAGATATTTTGAATGATTGCTTCATATAAGTTATCGCCTCGAAGTGAAAAAGTGGCAGCTTAGGAATGAGGCAGATAAAGAGAGTGTAAAGCTACGTTCCAACGAAATCCAGAATAAATTTAAAAGTGACGGCAACACTGCTCGTAGGTTTTTCGAAAATTCTGAGGCTAGTGCTGAGATTACGGGATTGGATGTAACGCTCATCAAAAGATTCGACACTCTCCTTCGCGCATTAGCATCTGGGTACAATATAAATATCCAAAGATTTGAAAAATTTGCGGTCGAGACAAAAAACTATACATAGATCTCTATCCATGGTTTAATATGCCTGTTACAGTTCATAAAATCTTAGTACATAGTACTGATGTTATAAAATCAGCAATATTACCTATTGGTCAACTTTCTGAGGAAGCACAGGAAGCCCGTAACAAAGATTTGAGACGATTAAGGGATGATAACACACAAAAGCAGTCGCGTGAAGCCACGAATAGAGATCTTATGAATATGTTGCTTATAACATCGGATCCTTTAGTTAACAGTTTTAGGGAGATACTTAAAAAAAATTTAAAATTCTGACTTCAGAAGTCTTAAATTTACTGTCCCCCGATAGTGTTGAGGAGTCAATAAATACCCCAGTTGTTTCAAGCTTTCACAGTAGTGTTGCTGATGCTCATGACTATTCCACAAGTGACTCATCGAATGAAAGTGATGATAGCGAATAATAACATAATTATAAAAGATAACCTACCCTATAACTTTTTGTTGGATCAAGTTTTATTTAATTTAAATCTATTGTCTTTTCTACTTTGTATTATACTTTACTTTTAAGTTATTTTCACATCATTAATTTAATTATTTACATTGTTGTTATTATTATTGTAATTAACTTTTACATTCCTGACTGGTACTATAAAATAGTTTTGTAAAAATTGTAGTGCCAGGATAAATACTCAAATAAATACAAAATATGTATATACATATGTACAGTCACTCACATAAATAAGTAGACACCCCTTTTTGGACAATTCTTACAATCTTTGCTTTCGTAAATTTATTTTAACTAATTTCCCATAACAAAATTTGTCACGATCTATAAAAAAAAACTAAATTATATTTAAAAAATGTTTGAAAAATTCGACGAATTTTCATAAAAAATTTAAATATTTTTTTTCGGAATTTTTTAGAGTATTGAGATTTGTAGTCCATTAAATTTAAGTACAATAAAGTAATATTCTTAAGTCTTTTAAATTTTTTTGCATCTATGTCACTTATTCACATTAGTTACTGTATATGAAATAAGCAAATGTATGCATATGAAGTAAAATTTTGGAAAATAAAAATAAAAAAAAGAACATATGCCTGAAAAAAATGACGTAGTTGTAATAAATGACTGCATATGAAACGGAAAATCTCATAAAATAATTTTGTCCAGCTAGCTTGTTCTACACAAAACACTGCGTCGGAGAGAAATTACAAATTAACTTGCTCCTGCACAAAAGTGTATTAAATTGTATACACCATTTTACAACAATAAGAAGTTGTCAAACGAATTGTTTCCTTTTAGCGATCCTTTGATTAAACTTGAGTTATGTAGTTCTTATATTTAATAAGTTATCGGTAATTTTCGCTATTTCGTATAATTAGCGTTTGCTGTTTTCGAAGTGTTGAGACATTTATGTGTTTTAAATCGCTTCTAAAAAATTTTTATTATTTTTTTTCTAAATTACGTAGCACTCAACCTCGCAAACATTTTGCGTGTTGGATATTTCGGTTTTTCGTTTGTTGATTCCTCGTATGAACACTCGTACTTGGAGTCTTACCTAAATGATGTGTCATAATTCCGAATCGTAGGTATTCTACGATCCGCGCTCCGGGTAAGGGGATGAATTTTGGTAAATTCTGTAGGCCTCGCGCCGTTGGCCGAGTGCGTAGGTGTTCTGTAGTCCTTGCTCGTGGTGAGCGAGGGAATTTGGGTTGATTTGTTGGAAGTTTGAAAATATAAATGGCCGAAGGCCCTTAGATTCTGTTGCAGATCGGCTCGCCCTTCTGCAGTAGGCTTTTCTGGTGTCCTCGTTCTGGGAAAACGAGTGAATTGTGGGATTATTTCTGGTATCCTCGCTAGAGGTGAGCGAGTGAATTTGGGTGTTGATTTTGTAAAGATAAAAAAAATAAGTGTTTTGTGGCAGATGGGGGATTTACATTAGGGTTGTTGGTTGGCCTCGTTCCGGGTGAACGAGAGCTGGGTTTTTGGTGGATTCTCGATAGGAAGGGGGTATTCGGAAAGGAAGGGAGGGATTGTTATGAGGAGCTCTTGGCCTTCTCGCAATCCATTTCCTCCGTTGGAGGAAGGATCAGTTTGACCAAAGGTCGTCTGACTTGACCCTCGGTTATTAGGTCGACTACGCGAACTCGGTTATCTTCGCCGGGGTGTACGTTGACGACTCGACCTAACCTCCAATCGTTGGGAGATAAGTTGTCCTCTTTGAGGACAACGAGATCTCCCACTTGTATGTTTTGTTTTGGATGCTTCCACCTCACTCGTTGTTGAAGTTCGGATAGATAATCGGTTTTCCATCGCTTGCAGAAAGTGTGATGGAGGGCTTTGAGTTTCTGCCACCGATTGATCATCGAGGCAGAGCTCTCACTAGCATCCGGTTCTGGCGGGGCCAGTAGGTGGCTGCCCGTGAGAAAATGGCCTGGGGCAAGCGGCTATAGGTCCGTTGGGTCATTGTACGTCGGGCTGAGCGGCCGCGAGTTCAGGCATGCCTCGATCCGGCACAAGAGTTTGTGGAATTCCTCGAAGGTGAATTTGTGTGGTGAGGCTATCTTTTTGAAGTGGCTTTTGAAGCTTTTATCCCCAGCATCCCATATGGGGCGAGCCCGCAGGGATGAAATGCCACGTGAGTGACTGGTGGCTGTATTTTGTGACAGCGTTCTCTCGCGCTTGTGGGATGAAAGTCTTGAATTCTGATCGTAAGAATCGTGACGCCCTGACAAAGTTCGTACCGTTGTCGGAGTACATATTTTTTTGGCATCCGCGCCTAGATATGAAACGGGCAAGTGCCGCAAGAAATGATGGTGTGCTGAGGTCAGTACTGGCCTCCAGATGAATCGCTCGTGTGGAAAAACACACGAAAAGGCAGACATAGCGTTTGGATAGTCGACACCCTCTGCCGCGGTACTTTTAATGCCGAAAGGTCCGGCGAAGTCGACACTAGTATTCGTGAATGCACGGCTGAATGTCGTGCGTTCACGAGGGAGAATACCCATGAGCTGGGTCTGAGCCCGTTTTCGATGTATCGTGCAAACCTTGCGCTTGTGAATGATTGCCCTAATAATGGTTTTTACATTAGGTATCCAGTATTGGGAGCTTATCATACGTAACATGAGTTGATTTTCCCCATGCAGACTTTGTTGATAAAATATTCTGACCGTCAGACGGGATAGCCTGCAGTTGTATGGGAGGAGGATTGGGTGGCGTTCATTAAAATCTAAGTCCTTTGACGCCCCGACTCGCCCTCCTACCCGAATGATGCCTTGTTGGTCTAGGTAGGGATTAAGTGAGAGTATTGCACTTTTCCCTTCAATTGGTTTTCCGGCCTTTAAGTCTCTATATTCTGAACTGTAATGTTGTTTCTGATATACTTTAATTAAAACTCGTGTAGTGACCTTAACTTCATCAGGGGAGATTAAGTGCGACATGACATGGAATGAATTTTTTTGTTTCGGGGTGAGTTCTTCGGTAGGATCTCATCACATAGGACAGCACTCGTAAAGCTCTTGGTAGGTCAGAAAAGCGTTGGAGAATATCGGTAGGGTTTGCGGTTATTGTTGCGAAGGTCTTTGCCCTCTTTTCCTCTACGGAGCTGATGAAGTCACTTTCTTGTGCTGGCCATTGGGAAGTGTCTTCTTGCAGCCAAGAAGGCCCCTGCCACCACAACGAATTGTTGACTAATTCAGACGCAGGTAATCCTCTGCTACCTAAATCTTCTGGGTTTGATTCTGAATTTACGTGCAACCAGTCCTTATTTCCGACCATGTCGATGCTCTTGGTATTCCGATGTGCGACGAAAGTGGACCAGGAACAAGGCGGTTTCCTTATCCATGCGAGGACGATAGTTGATTCCGTCCAAAGGTGAATTCTCATAGGTCCCAATTTAAGGTTCCTGAAAATTGATTCGGTGATTTCCGCTAACAGCACGGCTCTGAAAATATCCAATCGTGGAAGAGACAGGGTTTTCACTGGGGCTACTCGGGTTTTTGCTAGCAGCAGGTTTGTCCTGATGTCGTCATCCGTTTTCACGCGCATGTAAACGGCTGCTGCATAAGCCTTCTCGGATACGTTACAAAATCCATGGATATCGATGTCGGTTCCTGGAGAAAAGTTGACCCTTCTAGGTATCCTTATTTTATCGGTCTCATGGTATTGGTCGATGAAGGTTTTCCATCGTACCAGCGTACTGGTCGTACCAGCATACTGGTTCGTCCCAAGCGGTGCCTTCTAACCATATACTCGGCATGAGTATTTTTGCCACAATGACCATTGGTGCCAGCCATCCTAAGGAATCGAAAAGTTTGGCGATTGCTGATAGTATCGCTCTCTTCGTAATGTTTTCCGGGTTTTCCAGCGTCCCTGTTTTAAAATAAAATAAATCTGAGTGGGCATTCCATCGAATACTTAATGCTTTCACTGAACCGGTATCTTCGAATGGCAGGAAGTTTTCACTGAGCAAGTCTGCTTTATGGATGTCCCTTAGAATGTCCTCTGAATTGGATGTCCATTTGCGAAGTGGAAAACCCGCTGAGTGTAGGACGAATTCTATCTCTGGCTTTAATGGTCAATATGATCGTATTCACCCGCTAACACGTCATCTACATACATGTATTCTCGCAGTATGCTAGCTGCTGTAGGGTGTGAATTTGATACGTCGTCTGCCAGTTGTAGGAGCGTTCTTATCGCTAGATATGGAGCGCAATTCACTCCGAAGGTAACCGTCTTTAATTCGTAGAGACTAATAGGGTAATTCGGGCAAGTGCGATGCACAATACGTTGAAATTTGGTGTGATTTTCGTCCACCCAAATTTCTCGATACATCTTTTCGATGTCGCTGTTGAAGACGAAGCGGTATAGTCTACATCGTAAGATTAGAATGGGTAGATCGGCTTGTAGAACTGGGCCTGGGAGTAGAATATCGTTTAAGCTAGTGCCGTTCGTCGTAGGGCTTGAGGCGAGGCATTAAATACAACGCGTACCTTGTTGGTTGTACTTTCAGCTTTTACAACGGCGTGGGGCGGCAGGAAGTAATTATCCGAATCGTCGGATGGGATATTCTTTTCAATTTTTTTCATATGTCCAAGCGCCTAATATTCTGACAACACTCGAACATATTCTTTGCCTAAATCTGGGTTTTTTGTTAGCCGCCCCTCATTCCGGAAGAATTGAGAGCATGCGCGTTTCAGGGACGGTCCTAAATTTACATTATTGGGGTAATCCTCCCTGAATGGTAGTGACACGGTGTACCTTCCATCTTCATCACGTTTCGTTGCTTCTTTAAATAATTTTTCGCAGGACCTTTCCTCTTCATTCAATATTTTGTTTTTGGGTACATTTTCTACCTCTCAGAAGAGTGTGTTTAGCACATTTTTTTTATACCGCTCATTATAATTTGGGGATATATGGCTCCGCCAAGTACGAGGTCTACGTCTTCGTTGATGTAGAACATCTTGTCTGCCAAAACTAAGTCTGGGAATGCCTGCATAGCCATTGCGTTGATATGGCAGCATGGAATATCCCCAGTGAATTTAGCTAGAACGAGAACGGGTATATTCAGGCTGAGGCAGGGTTCCACTGGTGAACGTAATTTAATGTTGAATGCTTCTTTCACCTTAGCTGACACCGCATTTGTGATGCCTGAAACTTGAGCATGCATTTTCTTCGCTGGAAAATTGATTCTACCTTTCAGTCTTTTAGTTATGAAGGAATATTAAGACCCAGAATCAATTAATGCCCGCGCGGAGAAGTCGGTACCATTATGGTGAATGTGTACGCGAGCAGTTCCTAATAGCACACCTGTGCTGGAATTGGCATGGCAGGATTTGAAATTCTGATCCGCAGAGGAAGGTGGCTGTCGCGATTCCTGTCTTTTCCGCGCCTGTGCCGAAGTTGACGGGGTATTATCCGCACCTTTGAAAGGATTGCGCACCACCGGCTGCTAAAGTGTGTCCGCATGCAGGAGCGTGTGGTGACGAGAGTGGCATTTGGAACAGTTGTACGTCACTGTGTGGCCTGGGGATAAACAGTTCAGGCAGCCATTTGTGGATTTAACGAATTTAATCCTTTCTCTCGGAGTTAAATCGCAAAAGCGTGAACAATAGCATAATCTGTGCTCCGTAGATTTGCACATTTTACACATTGATTTTGTTGTTTGCTTGGATACTTTTGTTTGCAAAGCACCAAGTCTTTACGTAGGGGTTCCTGTCGATTGTCGCGACGTGTTTGATTTTTGCACTTTATAAGTGGCATTCCCTGTAAAACCAGATATGGTGTCAAGCGTCTGAAAACGATTTGACAAGAATTTGTCCATATCCTCCTACTTGGATATGTTCGTTTTGTGGTCAATGCTCTGCTCCCATAGAGCCAACGTATTTTCAGGTAATTTTGTCGAACATAAATAGATAATAATCGCATCCCAATTTGAAACATCTATCTGATGGGTTTTTAAGGATGCCAAACAATTATTTATGTCGCGCTGTAAGGATTTAATTGAGCTGCCGCACTCACTATCTATCTTTTTCAGATTAAATAAAATTTGTAGTTGTGAGTTTACGAAAATCCGTTTATTCTCGTATCTCTCGCATAGGCTTTTCCAAGCTGTTTCGAAGCCATCATTTATCAAGGGACATTTCTTTACGATATCCTTTGCCTCACTTTGAGTTTTTGGTTAAGGTGGAACAACTTTTCTACCGGGCTTAGGCGACTGTTATTTTTATAAATGGCCGTGAATAGATCACGAAACGTTGGCCGGGATAGGTAGTCGCCCTTGAATACCTCAGTATCGCAAGCTGGCAGGCGGATACTATATTCCTGCGCGATTTCTCCCTCAGGTCGAAATGCCCTATATTTTTCCTCCTTCAATTTAGTTTGAATTTCAGCCATGTTTGACATGCATCTCAGGAATACGGCATATGCCGCATTATGCTTGATCTTGACCGCTGAAATCTTTTTTGCTTCAAGCGTGTCAGAGTCAAGTAACACATCGAGGGCGGTCTCTGCTTTTTCCCACTTAGCTTGCAACTGTTTTTGCTGTATTGCAAGAGTGCGTATTGTGTGCAGAGCCGCATTCATGTCATTAAAGTCGGCCTCGAACTCGATTATCGATCGGCCAACCTGATGTAAGATGCCATGTTCATGGATGAAAATTTGTGAACAAATTAATTGAGGAATAAAAATTTGTATGAACCTGTGCGAATCACCGAACCAACAACAATTAAATACGAGAAACTTTTATTTATTGCTTTGAATTTGTTTAATTTTCTGACTTTGCAGATTATTTTGTGCCGTAAAACAGAGAGCAGGGGGGGAGCAACACCAATGTCTTTTGTGTAAATAAAGGGGGTCATTCACCATTTCAGAGTTAAATTGTATTGTATAATAACTGCGCGCGCTGATATGAACTCGACGAAAAGTGTAAAAACTTGTGATAAATCTTGTGCAAAAACGAAGAAACTGTGTAACAAAAATTTATTAGAAAAACTAGTGAAACTAACGTGATGCAAAAAGGAACAATGCCGCAATAGAATGGCTTGAAAGTTTATATGAAAGTGAGGTTATGTGCACCTCTTCCTTGTGCTGTGTCCGGAGAGCCTTACCGCTGGCGCGGGGACAGACCAGATAGTAACAAGGAATTATAAAAAACAACGTTAATTTTTGCGTTTGCAGTACTTTCTTTTCGACACTAAATTTTTACACTTTTCGCGTTTAATCAAAAGTCACTACGCGTGTGGCACTAATAATATAGATTATTTGTTTCGACCGGGTTTTATTTGTTTTTATTATAACCAAAAAAATTCAGGCAAGAAATATTGCACTTACTTTGGACTTTATTTTGTGGAGATTTGTGTTCCGGTGTGGCAAGTAGCTTGTGGTGTTGCAGTGGCTTCAGCTGGCTGTAGCTTGCTCAGTGTTATTTTTCTCATTTTGGTATTATGTGACGATATCGCGCTGATGTGAATGTAATAAGCGTTCTCACTTTTGCTTCCCCTTTTTTGTTTTTTGGTGGTATCGCTGTTGATTGTGGCAAATATCTTTCATCGCATAAACTTTGTGGTGCGGTCAGCTTTGATATCTTGTGATTTGGACTGTATATAGGCGTTTTAATTCCTTTCTCGGGGAGATAGGACCAAATGTTCGGCCGGGGTGCGGTTGCTCCTGGATGTAGGTGGGCGCACCGGGGTCGATCTCAATAAGCGGGTGTATGCGCAAATAAATAAGAGAAGACGAGAATTTCTCGTTATAATAGATGCGTTTTATTATGTCGAATTAAGAAATAAAAAGGTTACAATATTACCTTAAGAAATCGCGGAAGAACGGCAGAGATCGCTGGCGGCAGATATGAGCTGGTTGGCTGTTAAAATCCAAGAGGCCAGTTGTATCGAAGGCGACAACCGTTGGCTCGCAAAATCCTCCGTTTTCGGAGGGGAAAGTCACCCACACATAAACGCCGACATGCATGTGCATAAGTGCTGACAAAACACACATAAACGTGCATGCGCATGCATTCGGCGGTGATGGTGTGGGTGGCTATAAGTTAAATCGAGTTTCGAGTATCGAATAGCAGAGTTGCATTAGAGAGATCGCACTCAGATGCGGAAAAGTTAGGCATCCTGCCTAAACAAAAAAAACCTGCGATTCTAGAACGGAGACCTCGGCCTCTTCGTCCAACCAAAACCAAAAAAAAAACTGCGAATATGGAACGAAAACGTCGGCCTTTCCCTCCAACAAAAGGAGAAACCAAAATTTTGCCAGTCTGGAACGGGGACCTCGGCCTCTTCGTGCAGCACTATTTCTTTATGGATTCTATATATTTTAAGAATTATGTATCATCAAATAGCAATAAATATTCACGTCTACTTTATCATAAATGTTCCTATCATCCTGGCTTAGAAGGCATGCTGCGCAAGTCGGGCAGGACACCCGGCCATCCGCGACGTTGGCGAAATACGCGATTTAGGTTAAGTTTAGTTTTAATGCAAATGTTTTGTTCTCGTTGCTTTTCAGCGGTCGGAGATCGGTGGGGGTAAAAACGATGTTGCGTATCGCAAGGGGGGCGGCATGTTTAGGCAGGATGCCTAACTTTTCCGCATCTGAATGCGATCCCCCTAATGCAACTCTGCGATTCGATACTCGATACTCGACTTTAACTTATATCCATCCACACCATCACCGCCATATGCATGTGCATGCATGTACATGCTCGTGTATGTGTGGTTTTTGTCAGCCCTCATGCATATGCATGTCGAAGTTGATGTGTGGGTGCCTTTCCCCTCCAAAACGGAGGATTTTGCTGGACAACGGTTGTCGCTTTCTATACAACCGGCCTTTTGGATTTCAACAGCCGTACAGCTCACATCTGCCGCCAGCGATCTCTGCCGTATCACTACGTTAATCAGGTAATATTGTAACATCTTTATATTTCTTAGCTCTACATAATAAAACGCATCTATTATAACGAGAAATTCTCGTCTTCTCTTATTTATTTGCAAATCCACCCGCTTATTGAAATCGACCCCGGTGCGCCCACCTACCTCCAGGAGCAGACGCCCCCCGGTCGAACAAATACAAAGTGAGCTCAGATAAGTACGTGAACTGAGTTTAGTAAAGATATATCGATTTTTGCTCAAGTTATCTTGTTAACGGCCGAGCGGAAGGACAAACGGTCGACTGTGTACAAAAACTGGGCGTGGCTTCAACCGATTCCGCCATTTTTCACAAAAAACAGTTATCGTCCTAGAAACTAAGCCCCTACCAAATTTCACATTGGTAGTTGGATTGGTAAATTTTTGTTCGACTTATGGCCAGGGAGGGAAAATAAAAATTATTTTTTTTTCGGAGTCGAAAAGTCCTGGTCAAAAAATTGTCCTAGGTGAAAATGTTTGAGCCCCCAGGTATCCCTATAGCAATATCATGTCGAATCATGCATCCTTTTTATTTTTCGAACTTTTTCCATAAAAGTCCACATATAAAAGTAAAATCTGTGTTTTTATTTTTTAAGTCCGATCAGGCGCTCGAGAAATCCGAATTTGGTTCAGAAATTAAAATATACGCTTATTGAAATCATTCTACTTTCGGAAATTGTTTATGCGAGAAATCCGAGTTTGGTTCAGAAATTAAAATATACGCTTATTGAAATCATTCTACTTCCGGAAATTGTTCATAATTATCTATTTTCAAATTGTTAGATTACGATGATTTTCCTGCCTGGGAAGACATTTGGGCTTAAATCTTATTTTGTAAGTAGTTTGTATTAAACAACATGTTGTAAACCAGGGATGCACCTTAGCGTTAAGCTAATCGTTTATCAAAAAATTTCCGCCGTTTCCGTTGAAACACTTCGAAATATTATCGATAAAGAAATTATCAATATAAATTGTATCTCGGTTTTCACCGAAACGAAAAGCTTTCGTTAACGTTAAAAACGTTAACAAAAACGTGATACTTTATGTTTGAATTGTGCTGGCAATGCTATAGCCATGGTGAAGCCGTAAGGTGATGCGGACATACACACAAACTCCATGTAACTTGTTTGTGTAATTCGTTGGTGGTAATGTCAAAAATACTCTGAGAAATGTTCGTACTGTCAAAATTCATGAGAAAAGTACCAATCAGCTTGGCTAATGTTTTCCACTTTAATGACTCCGCCATCAATCAGCTTTGCCAGCATAGTTTGAAATTAATAATCAACATAAACGATTAGATTTCGTTTTGATATGGCAGAGAACGAAACAAAATCATTTCGTTAATTTGACGTTCTTAACGTTAATAAACGAAACCAAATGACTTTGTTTCGTTTATTAACGTTAATTATCGTAACGAAATGATATCGGTTCGTTGGTTAAGCGCCAAATACACGACGCGAACATTTCCGCGAACATTCCCGTTATGTCATGTTTCTGCGACCTTTTCTGTCGTGTATGGTGGTGTTTGCCAGTTCGCGCAAATGTTCGCCAAAAATCAAAATATTTTAATTTTTGGCGAACATTTGCGCGAACTGTTCGTGCGTGTATGGCGAAATAGCTCATAATCGTAGTAATTTCTGAACGGAACAGACGTGCGCGGAAAAGTAAAATGGACAATAAAAAATTTCTAATGTTCGGCCAAAAGTTCGTATGGTGTATGGCCAAAGTTGCGAACAAGATTGCGGAATGTTCGCGGAAGTGTTCGTGTCGTGTATTTGGCGCTTTAAGCATGCCTGTTGTAAACCCACGCCAAACAATCGATAGTCATATGCGCGCTGGTATATCGTGCTACATGCATGCTGGTATGTGTGCTGGTATATCGATCGATCAGCTGTGAATATACTGTCAAAACTATTGCGAACATATCAAAGTGGCAAAGTGTTTTTATTAAATTGTGGGAGTTATAATATTTTATCCTTCGAGATTAATGCTTGAATTTGCTTTTTAATAAAGCAATTGTGAAAAATAGAAAATGGTAAGTAAATATGTTGTTACATGCATTACGCATTCAATGTTTTGCACTCATTGGGCAACAAATAATTTAAAGTGGAATTCACTCGTACTCGTTACAGTGCGCGATGAAATAATATAATAATATATTGAGTAATAAAATTTATGTTTCCAGTCTTACCAGCAGCCCTCAATTTCCACTTTCTTTCAACCTCTTAAGAAAAAAAAGATTGAAGAAGCTTTTTCAGATCATGCTGACGTCGAAAATCAACTTACGGGTACTACAGAAAATAATACCTCATGGGATCAAGAAATTGCAAGTTCATCGAAAGTCGACATAGTCGGCACTAGTTCATTGTTTTCAAAAGAAGCAAATGATAATACCATGTCCGATTTCTCCAGCGACGTAGGTCATTATATCGGCCTAAAGATAAGCGACTTGGTGAAAAGATATCTCATGGAAAACCCTTGGATACCATCAAATAATTACACATTTCCATTTTCTACTAGAACAATTTGTGGCAAAGAGATTAAAAATTATGTATCGCATAAACATTTAGCTGATTACTGTGAATGGCTGGTTTTATTTGATATAAAAAAATTAAAGAAAAAAAAAACTTTTTTAAAAATAAGCTTTTATTATTTTGGTTAATAAAATTAACTACAAAGTAAACAATAAATTGACTCTAAAGAAATGTAACACTTTATAAGTTCATTGTAAGATTAAACGATAATTAGGCTTTTTCGTCTGCGACAAAAAATTCTATATCGTACATAATTATATATTTTTAACATTAAAACTTTACACCTAAATTATTAAAGCTTACAGTTTATTTCAAAGTCCAAATTGTTCTAATAAAAAACGTGTTAAATTTTGATGGTATAATTAAGAACATTTAGGATCTCATTTTCTTGCTATCGCAATGTAACACGCTTTTATTAGAACAATTAGGAGTGTGATATAAACTGTAAGCTTTAATAATTTAGGTGTAAAGTTTTAATGTTAAAAATATATAATTATGTACGATATAGAATTTTTTTGTCGCAGACGAAAAAGCCTAATTATCGTTTAAGCTTACAATGAACTTATAAAGTGTTATATTTCTTTAGAGTCAATTTATTGTTTACTTTGTAGTTAATTTTATTAACCAAAATAATAAAAGCTTATTTTTAAAAAAGTTTTTTTTTCTTTAATTTTATTTTTTACTTTTTAGTTCGTTTTATTAACAAGTAATAGAAGCTTGTTCTTAGAAAAGCCTTTTTCTTAAATTTAATTTAAATATGATTTTTTTTTTTAAATTTTTAGTAGAGTAAATATTGTTTAAATTAGTTACGTAAACTTTACTTAGTTATTCGTAACGTTTCTCATTCTATCCATTTCTTTTAATGCATCAACATTAGAGGGTTTCTTCGAAGTCCACTTTGAACAGTCAAGTTCTTCGATTCGAATACCTGCTAAAGACTTAACTCGGCTTTTGACAGAGAGCACATATAAAATTGTGTCAAACAGTGTTAACTAACTTAAAATCATATTTTATTGTGACTTGGCCTATGTGGCGTTCAGTTTACAACTACTCATTGCAGATCTCTGCTCTGTGTGTTAAATCTGTTTTAAAATAATAGCCGTATTTTTTTTTTACACGTAAACGTCTATACGCTTATAATTTATATGGACTGCTAAGCGCCAAACTTTAAGTACACCTCTGAAGTTGCTGCGCATAAAATGTGTACTAATAAATTCCAATACGCATTATACGCAGATGTAACTGAAATATGTGTTTTTGTTTCACCCCCTACACTAATTCTATGTATTCTATGTGTGTCCACAATTCATCGCAACTGATTTAGCTATATTTTATACACAGGCATACAACAGAGGGTCGTGTCTCCGCTTTTCGGTACACGCTGTAGCTGTAGCTAACAGCCGCTAGATGGGTCTCCTAAGCATTATGTAAGCGAGGATAGGCGTTTTTTTCACGCGCAAACGTAAACCTATACGCGTGTATAAAAAAACACGGCTAATATTCCAACTTTCGCTTAGCTAAAATTCCATCGCCAAAAATCTGTAAAACAAAATCAAGTGCGCAGAAAAGTATGCAACACTTACCGATAAGAGCCTAACCGCGTTAGCGTTCGTTGTATCACAGAATTTTTACACTTTGAAAATGACGGCTGTTGTTTGCAAGGTTGCATTCCTTTGAGTGTTCGTTTTCACCATCTGGATTAACAAAGTCATGAGCCTGGGCATTCGCGCAATTTTAGTGATGTAAATTGCATGGCGCCAGCGCCAATGCGGTGCCAGCTCAATGGTAGCTCATTGACGAAATGCCTCCAAGCGAATTTTTGACGCTACTTAGTAGTGAGTGCGTAGTGCATTTTACTTGCGCTATTGAGAGAAACGACTTTTGTGTGTCAGGCACGAGTTTGGTGTTATTGGCGCTACTAGCAATGATGATACTGAGCTGTTAACGGTAGCGCTGGTAGTTCAGATTTTGAATCAGAGAAAGAATTGATGACCCGTGTAAATTATTATGGCTTTGGCCGTGTAAATTATTATGGTGTATTTGTATATTTTAGATTTAATACACAATTAATATGTGTGTGTTTGAGCGGCCAAATAATAACAGTAGTATTGCTAAAGTGCTGATTAATTGATGGAATGTCGCTAACTTCCTAGCGATGTTCAGCAGATTGTCAATATTTCGTTCAACGGACGCGCGAAATTGCCACATCTGCTCAAATTTTCCAAGATTTTCCATTCTTGATTTAACTTAAGCTGTTATGCCAATATTTTTCAGCCAGCTTTTTTCAAATAGGTAATTTTTCCAAAAGCAAAATAAATTACAGAAAAGATTACAGAGTTAAACAGCCTTAAAAATTCAGCTATGTTGGTTATACACAGAAATACAACAGAGGGTTGTGTCCCCGCTTTTCGCAAGCGTTGAGATTCACCACGCGTGACACGCGCGATTCACCACGTCCAAATATCACAATCCACGGATAGGTACCGGCGGGTTTGTATGGGACTTAGGCTGTTATGCCAAAGTAAATAAAAATCTTTACCGATAACTGTGTTATCGATTAATTTATCGAATTCTAACAAAGTAATATTGCATTGTCATCGGAGTTATACATGTGTGCAAAATTTTAGCTCAATCGGACACCGGGAAGTGTATCAAATTTAACTTGCAAGATTCCATTACAGACAACAAAAGTGAAACTAAATAAAAGCTTATTATAATAAAAAAATAGCAAACTGGCTACTTGAATTCATTGCTAAGTACGTGAATATGTCGGAGTTATTTCGGGACTGTTGCGGGATCATTTGGGGATCCTTCCGGTATCATTCCTGGATGACTTTCGGGATCCCGTCGGGGTCATTTCTGGACTTTTTCCGGATAATTTGGGGATCCTTCCGGCATCATTTCTGGATAGTTTTCGGGATCCGTCCGGGATTCCGTGAGGATTCTTTCGGGACTTTTTCGGGAGTATTCCGGAATTATTTATGGATGGTTTTCGGGATTGCGTCGGGTTTATTTCGGTATCATTTGGGGACACTTCCGGTATAATTTCTGGATGGTTTTCGGGATTCCGTTAGGATAATTTCGAGACTATTCCGGGATGATTTTGGGGCCCTTCCGGTATAATTTCTGGATAGTTTTCGGGATTTGTCCGGGATCCCGTCGGAATCATTTCGGGACTATTTTGATATCATTTTGGGACCCTTCCGGAATTATTTAAGGACTATTCGAAACCGGTAGTTCAGCACATATGATTTTTTAAATTATGAACTTTTATGGCCATGGAGTTTCTGCAAATTATTCGTAATTAAAGTTCAGTATATTTTATTTTTAATATCTAACACAGCTTTTTCGTTCTGTTTTTGATTATTTTAAATGAATCCTGTAACGAACTATTATAGCTATAACTACACTTTTTGTAATATTTTAACCAGCTAAACACACGAAAAAGCAACACTATTTTTATCTAAAAAAATCTTTTTGGTTTTATCGAATTGTAGTTTTACTCTTCTGTTCTATGAATAGTAATTCCTTCACCCCTGTAATAGCAATTAATTTAACTTAAAAACAAAAATTTAACTTCTTGGTTAGTTATTGAGCTCAAGGCCGCAAAGATAAATAAAACGCCATATATTTTGTGGTATTATAATTTATATAATTGGTCGATATTTCGGTTTCAATCTGAAACTATCCTCAGGATTGGAAAAACACAAAATTACGAAAAACAAACATTAGGCATTTGCAGCAAATCCATGGCCATAAAAGCTCATAATTTAAAAAATCATGTGTGCTGAACTATAGGTTTCGAAGAGTCCCTAAATGATTCCGGAAGGGTCCCAAAATGATATCAAAATAGTCCCGAAATGATCTCGACGGGATCCCGGACAAATCCCGAAAACTATCCAGAAATTATGCCGGAAGAGCCCCAAATGATACCAAAATAAACCCGACGCGATCCCGAAAACCATCCAAAAATGATTCCGGAATACTCCCGAAAAAGTCCCGAAATAATCCTTACGGAATCCCGAGCGGATCCCGAAAACTATCCAGAAATGATGCCGGAAGGAACCCCAAATGATCCCGAAAAAGTGCCGAAATGACCCTGACGGGATCCAAAACAAAAGCAAACGAAAATAACCAGTGACTGACCATATGCTTTGCTAATTTTTAAAATATTTCTTTTCCACACAGATAAGTCTCATACTACGCTATATCGACGTTTCTTCCGGAAGACTTTGCGTCAGAGAAGACTTCATAGATTTTGTTGATGCTTTTGGAGAACTTTCCAAAGAAGTAAATAGACGTGGTGGAGATCTCAACGAAGACTGTTGGTGAAGAAAGTGAAAATACAGAAGACGACGTTGAATTATCACTGACCGGGCTAGCCCTAGGGAAAATTGTTTTAAAGACAATGAAGAAACTAAACTTAAATTTAGAAAACTGTGTCTCTATAGGGGCTGACGTGTTCACTGTTAATATTTCAGAAAAATGTGGAGCTGTCAATGAAATAAAAAAAGAAGCAAAAAACGCTGTTATGATACTGTGCTTATCCCACAAGCTGAACAGCAGTCGAATGAAATCTTCTAATATTCAGTCAATTCAAAAAGTTTGCGACATCATACGGCAGGTGACGAAGTTCTTTCAAAATGCACATCCTAAACGTTCTACAGCATTATCGGAAGTTCTTGGGCATAAACTCAAAAGTTTATGCGATACAAGATGGGTCAAATGACATGATTCTGTACTCCAGTTTGTCGCAGATTTTCCAAACATTATTAAGGCGTTAAATAAAGTTAGTAAATGGAACAACAGAGAAACAGCGGGTAAAGCAATAGTACTTATTGCTGCTCTGAGCGCATTCGAATTTATCATAGAACTTTTTTGTTTAAGAGATGTTTTATCTTTGACGCGCCCCCTTAGTGTATCTCTTCAAAAAGAAGACACAGATTTGGCAAACGCTTGTTGAAAACATGGCTCAGAACGACTATGCTTCAGCAAACATTGGCCGGTCTGGCATTGCTGAATATACATTCTGACATTGAAGTGAAACCAGAAGATATCGTCAAACGATTTTTCAAATACTTTCAGTATTGAACATTTGAATATTTGTTTTCTTTGGATATTTCATATTTGTTCTGTAAAATATTTATAAAATAAAATTTTGTATGGAAAATCTTCAAGTCCAAGGTGTTCAAATGAAAATATCTAGCATCTATACTGCGGGCCGTTTTTTTTCTCAACGGAATATCATAGAGAGTAAAATTTTGCGTATGTGCAAAAATGTGCTCCAGAACAATTTTTTGCACGGTTATTGCAACAATTTTAAAAATATAAATTTATTTCACAGAAATAAAAAATGTGCCTTTAAAGACTTTTTAATTACAAGCAAATTGGTGTTTGAATTGTCAAAATCGGAGGAGCCTATTCAACTTTAAAAGAAAAAGGACAAAGAAAATTCAAATGGCGATAATTAAGGATACAGTTTTTTTTTGGAAAAATCGAAGACGAGCATTTGTTTGTATTATCGATAGCTATCAATTAATACCTTTGTTGCTCAAAAATAAATTGTGACGTTTTTTGGTGATCACTTTCAGAAATTTTCACTCTGTGTCTTTAAACATAACATTTATTTACATTGTTATTATTACATTGTTTTATTAAAATTATATAAGCATGAAATGTACACACCCAGTGATGATAAAAGTACCAAATAAAAAATACAAAAAGGATTTAAAAACAGAATACATACATACTTTCGAAAATACTTTGAAATCGAAAGTTTACATTATGGTATTATTAAGCGCTGTACGCAGATCAAAAGAAAAATTTTGCATTTTCTTGAGCATGAAAATAGCAGTAGGTACAAAATTTTGGCATTTCACGATAATGGCAATTTATACATGAATACCGCTTTTATAAAAATAAAATAAAATTTATGAAAATTTTTGATACCATTTCCCTCCCCCCACAACCAAGCTCACGATCCACCACTGAGTCCGATAGAACTAGTTAAACGCGCACTTTTAAAAATAAAAGTCCCGAAATAAAAGTTATATCAAGACTTTTATTTTTTAAGGCCGAAATAAAAGTCCCGCTTGATAACAAAGAAACGGCTTATCCGAATTAAAAAAGTTTGGTACCAATCGATTCTCCTGGATTCGTAAAATTTAAAACCTTATGGGCTTTTGAAAATGTCTGTTAATAATACTAGAAATTTATCATAAACAAACTAGATCGAAAATCTCGTAGTATAAATGGTGAACTTGCTGTGGATTTTTGTAATAAATTTCGTTCCAATACAACTATTAGAATGAAAATTGGTAAATAACATTCTGCTATGATAGGAAAGCTTTCCAAAAAAAAGAAATGGTCGTAATCCGTCAGTAGCCACGCCTCTTTCTGTATATAGAAATTTTCACACAGAACATGCAATATTTGAGTATCTAAAGAAGCCACGTTATTTAAATTTGGCACGTAAATTACTGACATTGCATGTAGTTGATCCACATAATTTTTTTGGACAATGGGCTTGGCACCTACCCACCACCCAACTACTTTCCAAATAAGATTTTTGGACTTTCAAGTGCGATAACTCGTACATACTTTGAGCAACATTTTTGCAAATTGGTAAGCGAACTTCATATTTGTATTTGTACAACCGACGGAAAAAGTTTTAAAATCGAATTAAAGTCACACTCACTTGTATATAGAAATAGCAAAACTGGCTACTTGAATTCATTGCTAAGTACGTGAATATGTCGGAGTTATTTCGGGACTGTTGCCGGATCATTTGGGGATCCTTCCGTTATCATTCCTGGATGAATTTCGGGATCCCGTTAGGGTCATTTCTGGACTTTTTCGGGATAATTTGGGGATCCTTCCGGCATCATTGATAGTTTTCGGGATCCGTCCGGGATTCCGTGAGGATTCTTTCGGGACTTTTTGGGAAGTATTCCGGAATTATTTATGGATGGTTTTCGGGATCGCGTCGGGTTTATTTCGGTATCATTTGGGGACTCTTCCGGTATAATTTCTGGATGGATTTCGGGATCCCGTTAGGATAATTTCGAGACTTTTCCGGGATGATTTTGGGGCCCTTCCGGCATAATTTCTGGATAGTTTTCGGGATTTGTCCGGGATCCCGTCGGGATCATTTCGGGACTATTTTGATATCATTTTGGGACCCTTCCGGAATTATTTAAGAACTCTTCGAAACCGGTAGTTCAGCACACATGATTTTTTAAATTATGAACTGTTTTGGCTATGGATTTTCTGCAAATTATTCGTAATTAAAGTTCGGTATGTTTTATTTTTAATATCTAACACAGCTTTTTCGTTCTATTTTTGATTATTTTAAATGAATCCTGTAACGAACTATTATAGCTATAACTACACTTTTTGTAATATTTTAACCAGCTAAACACACGAAAAAGCAACACTATTTTCATCTAAAAAATTCTCTTTGGTTTTATCGAATTGTAGTTTTACTCCTTTGTTCTATGAATAGTAATTCCTTCACCCCTGTCATAGCAATTAATTTAACTTAAAAACAAAAATTTAATTTCTTGGTTAGTTATTGAGCTCAAGGCCGCAAAGATAAATAAAACGCCATATATTTTGTGGTATTATAATTTATATAATTGGTCGATATTTCGGTTTCAATCTGAAACTATCCTCAGGACTAGAAAAACACAAAATTACGAAAAACAAACATTAGGCATTTGCAGCAAATCCATGGCCATAAAAGCTCATAATTTAAAAAATCATGTGTGCTGAACTATAGGTTTCGAAGAGTCCCTAAATGATTCCGGAAAAGTCCCAAAATGATATCAAAATAGTCCCGAAATGATCTCGACGGGATCCCGGACAAATCCCGAAAACTATCCAGAAATTATGCCGGAAGAGCCCCAAATGATACCAAAATAAACCCGACGCGATCCCGAAAACCATCCATAAATGATTCCGGAATACTCCCGAAAAAGTCCCGAAATAATCCTAACGGAATCCCGGACGGATCCCGGACGGATCCCGAAAACTATTCAGAAATCATGCCGGAAGGAACCCCAAATGATCCCGAAAAAGTGCCGAAATGACCCTCACAGGATCCCGAAAGTCATCCAGGGATGATACCGGAAGGATCCCCAATGATCCCGCAATAGTCCCGAAATAACCCTGACGGGATCCCGAAAGTCATCCAGGAATGATACCGGAAGGATCCCCAAATGATCCCGCAATAGTCCCGAAATAACTCCGACATATTCACGTACTTAGCAATGAATTCAAGTAGCCAGTTTTGATATTTTTATATACAAGTGGGTGTGACTTTAATTCGATTTTAAAACTTTTTCCGTCGGCATGTAGAAATACAAATATGAAGTTCGCTTACCAATTTGCAAAAATATTGCTCAAACTATGTACGAGTTATCGCACTTGAAAGTCCAAAAAATCTTATTTGGAAAGTAGTTGGTGCCACGCCGATTGTCCAAAAAAATTATGTGGATCAACTACATGCAATGTCTGTAATTTACGTGCCAAATATAACTAACGTGAAGCCGTTTCTTTGTTATCAAGCGGGACTTTTATTTCGGCCTTAAAAATAAAAGTCTTGATTTAACTTTTATTTCGGGACTTTTATTTTTAAAAGTCCGAGTTTAACTAGTTCTATCGGACTCAAAAAATAAAAATCTGAAAATAATTTTTATCTTGATCCAAATATATTTAAAGTCCAAAATTAATAGTTTTGCAAGGACTTATATTATAAAAGGAATAACAGTTTCAGCCCCTGCTTATGGCATTAAAAGTATTCTTGACAAATTAAATGAAAAAGGGCGGAGCCACGCCCATTTTGAAATTTTCTTTTATTTTTGTATTTTGTTGCACCATATCATTACTGGAGTTGAATGTTAACATAATTTACTTATATACTGTAAAGATATTAATTTTTTTGTTAAAATTTGACTTAAAAAATTTTTTTTAAAAGTGGGGGTGGTCGTTCTCCGATTTTGCTAATTTTTATTAAGCATACATATAGTAATAGGAGTAACGTTCCTGCCAAATTTGATCATGATATCTTCAACTACTGCCAAATTACAGCTTGCAAAAGTTTTAAATTACCTTCTTTTAAAAGTGGGCGGTGCCACGCCCATTGTCCAAAATTTTACTAATTTTCTATTCTGCGTCGTAAGTTCAACTCACATACCAAGTTTCATCGCTTTATCCGTCTTTGGTAATGAGTTATCGCACTTTCTGTGTTTTTCGAAATTTTCGATATCGAAAAAGTGGGCGTGGTTATAGTCCGGTTTCGTTCATTTTAAATAGTGATCTGAGATGAGTACCCAGGAACCTACATACCAAATTTCATCAAGATACGTCCAAATTTACTCAAGTTATCGTGTTAACGGGCGGACGGACGGACGGACATGGCTCAATCAAATGTTTTTCGATACTGATGATTTTGATATATGGATGTTTATATCTATCTCGATTCCTTTATACCTGTACAACGAACCGTTATTCAAGCAACGTTATTATACTTTGTGAGCTCTGCTCAACTGAGTATAAAAATATAAATAAAATCGATTATGAAGTGAAACGAATTGAAATGAAAGAAACTAATTGAAATTAAATAATGTAAAATGAAATGACATGGCATTAAATGAAATGAAACGAAATGAAATGGAATGCAATGAAATAAAATAGAACAAAATGAAGTAAAATGAAATGTAGTAAATGAAATGAAATAGAATAAAATGAAATTAAAGGAAGTGAAATGGAACAACGCGAAACGAAACGGAAATGATATGAAACGAAATAAAATTAAATGAGACAAAATGAAACAAAATGAAGCGGAATGAAATGAAATAAAATTATTAAATAAATTATAAAAAATTAAAAAATTGCTTCAAATAAATGTTTTCATACAATGAAAAAAAGCAATATGGGCAATCCCCGATTATTTAAATCATACAAACAGACAAAATGGGTCAATCGGTGTAGTTCTATAAATAGAACGAAAACAGCAACAAAAACCAAAGTTTCTTTGAAAACCGCCGTACCAAGCATAGCTTTAACACATAATTGCATACGAAGTATGCAATGTGTAAAAGATTAAAATATGCAAAAAGAAGGCAATTGGGAAAAACTTTACAACAGGCATGACGTAGCTGAATGCGTTTATAACCATTTCAACTATCGTAGGAGTGCGAGTTCGACTCCCACTCCCGGGAAAAAAGGCTTTGAAGAGATTTACAAGGTATAATCGAAACAGCTGTCGCCTTGTCCGTCCTGATGTCACGTTGTTTAAATTTTTCCCAAATTATTAAATAAATTATAAAAAATTAAAAAATTGCTTCAAATAAATGTTTTCATACATTTGAAAAAAAGCAATATGGGCAATCCCCGATTATTAAAATCATACAAAGAGACAAAATTGGTTAATCGTTGTAGTTCTATAAATAGAACGAAAACAGCAACAAAAACCAAAGTTTCTTTGAAAACCGCCGTACCAAGCATAGCTTTAACACATAATTGCATACGAAGTATGCAATGTGTAAAAGATTAAAATATGCAAAAAGAAGGCAATTGGGAAAAACTTTACAACAGGCATGACGTAGCTGAATGCGTTTATAACCATTTCAACTATCGTAGGAGTGCGAGTTCGACTCCCACTCCCGGGAGAAAAGGCTTTGAAGAGATTTACAAGGTATAATCGAAACAACGGACAAGGCGGTCCTGATGTCACGTTGCTTAAATTTTTCCCAAATTATTAAATAAATTATAAAAAATTAAAAAAATTGCTTCAAATAAATGTTTTCATACATTTGAAAAAAAGCAATATTGGCAATCCCCGATTATTAAAATCATACGAAATGAAATAAAACTAAATAAACAAAAAATGTAACGAAATGAGATGCAGCAATATTAAATTAAATGAAGTAATATAAAAGGAAACGAAGCAAAATGAAATGAAAACAGTAAAAAAAATAAACAAATAAACTGAAACGAAAAGAATGAATTAAAATGAAATGTAACAAAATGGAATGGAATGAAATATTATGATACAAATTGTAATGAAATAAATTGCAAGTGAAACGATATGTATTACAATTAATAAAAATAAAATGAAATGAAATAAAATGGAATGAGACGAAATAAAATGGAATGAAATGAAATAATATGAAACAAAACGAAACAAAGTGAAATGAAATTAAATGAAATGGATATAAAGTAATACGAAACAAAATGAAATAAAATAAAATAAAGTAGGAAAAAATAAAACCAAATAAACTAGAATTAAAAAAATAAAATAAAGTAAAATAAAATAAACTTAAACGAAATTTAAACAAAATTAAATAAAATGGAATGAAGCGAAATGAAATTGAGTGAAACGAAATGAAGTTGAGTGAAAATGAATGAAATAAAACGAAATATATTCGAACGAATTTCAACTTAGTGAAATAATATGATACTAAATAGAACAGAACGAAACGAAATAGACTGAAATGAAATGAAATGAAATGATATGGCACAGAATCAAAAAAATATGAAATGGAAAGGAATGATATAAAATGAAATGAAAAAATATAAATCATATGGAAATGAAAGAAATAAAAGGAAATGATATGGAGTGAAACTAAATAAAATAAAGTATTATGAATTGAAACGAAATGGAATGAAGGAATGAAATGACATGAAATTAAATGAAATGAAATGAAACGAAATGAAATAGAGTGAAATGAAATAAAACTAAAGGAACAAAAAATGTAAAGAAAGGAGTTGCAACGGAATTAAATTAAAAGGAGTAATAAAAGGAATCGAAACAAGATTCAATTAAATTAAAAGTATAGAAGTTAAATGAAATGAAATGGAATAAAATGAGACGAAATAGAATAAAAAGATATAAAACAAAATGAAATAAAAAAAAATAATAAAACGAAATTTAAGTTAAACCCATTTAATAAAATGGAACGAAACGAAATATAATTGAGGGCAATGAATTGAAAAAATGACACGAAATTAACTGAAACGAAAAAATATGAAACTACATAAAATTAAATGGAAAAAAATTAAAGAGAATAACATGAATTGATATGGAAAAGAAACAAAAAGATTAAACTATATGAAATTAAACGGAATGATATAAAACGAAATTAAAAAATATATAAATCATACGGAAATGAAAAGAAATAAAACGAAGTGATATGAAACTATATGAAATTAAACGGAATAAAATGAAATGAAACAGAATAAAATGAAATGATATGGAAAAGAAACAAAGCGATATTGGCTTTGTTATCACAGATATCGACAAAAATGGAAACCCAGGAAACACCTATAACAGAAAGTATAACATCTCAACTGGAATCACAGGAGAAACGTATAACAGCCAAAATTGAAGAACAGAAGACATATATGGCATCTCAACTGGAAGCGCAAGAGGCACGTATATTTGAAATGTCGGCACAAATTTCGGAACAATCATCGCAGCTCTTTGTCAAACTAGAAGAGCAGGATGTAACAATTTTACAACTCGAGGAAAAAATTGATGCCTAGATAGAAGCTTTAAAAAGTCGTATGGAGCAGTTACAACTAAACCGCCCAGCTGTTCCAGCAAGCAATACGAAGGTAACTACTCCACATTTTGACGGCTCTGTTCTTTCCAGGTATTTAAGCTTCCATTTGAGAAGACGTCAGCAGTGAACAACTCGAAAGCGGTAGATTAAGTTGCTGCACTGTTCATGGCATTGAAAGGGCCTGCAACTGAGATCTTACAGACCATTCCAGAGGGCATGTTATTAAGCATTGATGGGCGCTCTAGAAAGGCGATACGGAACCGAGCATAGGAGACAGATATACCAAATGGAGTTACTGAACCGCCTCCAGAGGGCTGGTGAAACATTGCAAGAGTTTGCGTCGGATGTGGAAAAGCGAATGAGGACGCACCGTGAAATACACCGAAAGGGTAAAAACTCAGAGCTTTATTAATGGAATACTGGATGTCGAAACGAAGCGAGCGACATACGCAAACTCAAAACCTACATTCGCAGAAATGGTATCACATGCTCTGATTCAGGAAACAGCGGCGCTTCTGTGTACGCCAGCTTTCAAGCACGCCGTGTGGAAGTAGAAAGGCCAGACTGGGCGGACACAATAATGGAGGCACTGACAAGCAGGGCTGCAGAGCGCCGAGCCGGGCCCCTGGGACAGTTCGCGTTCACGGGCCCCCTAAAAAATAAACTCAATGCAGTAAAAAAATAACATAACATACATTAATTTTTCAATTCACATTTTCAGTTTTATTTCATATAAAATAAGATTTACTGGAGCACTTACATAAAAGAAATGTTAGATTTCATTGTTTGATTGCTTACATTAACTTTTTCTAAGTATGTACATTTTAAGAACTTGAATCAGCCAAGGAAAACCTTCCGTGCTTTTTAATCTGCGAATACGGAAATTACCGATTCAAAAATAATGCTGCGAGCAAGGCTGGACTCCAACGCCAATGTTCCAAGGCTTGCCAAGTGATTTTGGCTCATAGTGGAACGTAAAAAATTTTTCACGTGAGACAATAGACTAAAACAACGCTCCCCTTCAGCCACACTGACTGGAAGTGTGCAAAATATTCTTAATTCTATGCAGATGTTAGGAAATAATACTTCCATCTTCAAGTCGTGAAATTTGTTCAGAAGTTGAAATAGTGACAGCGAATCACATCACAAATTTGCTAAGTGGATGGCTTTGAGATGAATGATTTCATCTATCAGATCCGAGAAATATCGATGCCATAAATCGTGCAGAATGCCGCTGCTTTATCTCTGAGATCTTCTTCCGTCAGATCCTGATACTTTCACACAAAACTAAATTTAATCGTAATGTCATTTATGGCCTCGAAACATCTTGTCATGTTACCAATCAAGCAGTCCAAAAGAACTTAAAAAACTTGCTGTTTGAATTGTGTCATATGTGTGTGTGATTCGCCAGGTAATTCATCGAACTGGCGCTTTCTTATCTTCCTTCTTTTCCCTGCGAAGGTATTCACAACTCCTATACTCCCTGCCAGAACCTTACATTCTTGAAGTATGATCGATCATTGATCCCTGAACTTCTTCAACTCATCAATGACCTATGTAAGCTTATCCACGGCATACTCAGATGCTTGCACAAATTTGCGCTTCGCAAAACAAGTCAAGTGTACTAATTTTTTCAAACTAACGTTCTAGTGTATTATCAGCCTGTATTTACAGATGTCGCTGGCTTTTACAAAAACGAAAAAGCAATACGACCAAACCCATAGGGGCATATTTATAGTCGAAATAAAATGTGATTTTAAGTTAGTTGAAGCATTTTTGACAGATAGCGCTTATAAAATTGTATCATAAACGTTTATCTAACTTAAAATCACATTTAATTTCGACTATAACTATGCCCCAGAGTATTTGATTGGAAGCTTATGATTTTAGTTTAGTGATTTTCAATTTTAAAACAATTTTTTGTAGCAACAAAATATGTATGTGTCTATGAAATCCTAGTTAGAGTACTGTCAATACTGCTTTGCTTTGCCGGGCCCCCAAAACCCTTCCGGGCCCTAGGACAATTGCCCTGGCTGTCCCCCGATCTCCACGGCCCTGCTGACAAGATCGCAAAAGCGGGAAGCCAGGTCACATTACACTTCATTGTGGCTTTGATTCTAGTAGTTCCAACAGCATGGGTGGTCTTAAGTACAAAGCTGGAGGAGATTAGCAAGAGCGAGCTAGATGTAAATATCGAGAACTTGCTCCAGCTACTGAATGTTCTGTGATATCAGTTTCACAAATCGGAAGAAAATCGACCAGGCTTACCGTCAGAGGAAATGTGGATGGCATGGAGCGTGTACTGACTGTAGATACGGGTGCATCGCATTCCTTAATCCGATCTGATTTGGTCAACAGGAGAGTAAAGATGGAGTAAGATTGCGTATGGTCACTGGCGAGTATAACCAGGTCCAGGGAGAAGTGGTATGTGAAGTCTTAATTTGGAAGGTCATGGTTCTACACAAATTCGTTGTGGTAGAGATCGTGATGAAGTAATATTAGGAGTGGACTTCTGAGTTGAGCATGGCATCAAGATCGAAATGCAAAGAAGGATTATGCGCTATAAGAACAAGGATGTGCCACTTAACTTCAGTTTTGAGAAAGGGTTCAGCAGTCGGCGAGTGCTGGTGGAGGAGATTCGACAAGGACCACAAAAGTCAAATGCAGTAAACCCGGCAAAGATTGGTAGAAAGAATGGAACACACAAATCAAAACCGAATGTACCTGCAGGAAGAACACTGGCATTGAAAAAGCCAAATGAACGCACACAATTGAAAGAAGGAATTTCCCAGAAAGAATGCATGGGTGGTTTCAAGCCAGGGCGCACTACTGTTGTGAAACTTCAAAACGATACTGATTATGCAAAGCCAATCCGTCAAGATCAAGCCCTACGAAGTAGTTCAATGGCCAAACAGCAGATTGCGAGGGAACGAACCAGGATATTGCGTAGTAAGATCAGACACAGGAACGACAAGAGCAATTCGGAAGGTTTCTTGAAGGGAGATTTGGTAGTGTTATACAACCCTCAATGGCGGAAATTTGTTCATTCAAAATTTCAATGTAGCTGGGAAGGCCCATACAAGGTTGTGAAGCAGATCAGTGCTATCATCTCCCGCATACAAGCAATTGGGAAACCACGAAATAGAAGGATGGTTCATTTGGAGAGACTAGCAGCGGTTGGATCGAGAGATTTGTCTGATCGGGACGATCAGACTTAGGTGGAGGGCATCGTGGCGAATGTTGACATCACTAGGCTGTTAGTAAATAATAAACAACAACAAATACAGTAAGCAGCCAAACTTGTGTACATGCACACACATAACCAGCAGCTCGAAGTGGAGAGATATCTCACACTCACACATGTAGTCATCAGCAGAAGTTGTTACTCACACATACACATGCATATAGCTCAATTACAAAGCAGGAGATACATCAGTTCTAGAAGGCGAAACTTCTAGACCTTAGCAGAAATATACGGACGAGGTAAAAGAGAGTATAAAAGCAGCGGAAGCTGAGGAATGACTAATCAGTTTTGATTTAAACACGCTATTGGTTGTGAAGTACTACTCCCAAAGCAATCTAAATAAAGACCAGTTTCCAATACTGAATGTTGGAGTGATTTATTCAACAGTTTAGCGATTTGAACGTTAGCAGAAGGTGCATAGATATCAGAAATCCCCAGATCGTTACAATATTTATAACGGGATTCACCGGGCGCGTCCTAACATAGGCGTTTACCGATTCTGTGTGGATTTGGCTAAGGGCCTGCTCATGCTTGCCTGGATCGAACGGCTGTGTTGGCAAGTGCCGGATCTCGTCATAGTGCTTTAGGAGATGTTCCCTTAATCCCCGTGGAGGCGGTGCTACATCGAGCAGTAGTTTGTTGGGTTGTCCTGGCTTGTGACAATTAGCAAAACTGCTTGTTCAGCATTTCGTTTTGGTCGCACTATGTAGATGGTGTTCGGGGGTCATAAGAAAGCATCCGCTGGCAGTTATGATTGCAGCATTTGGCAGGTCTGTAGCCATTTCCAGTGTGTATTTTAAAGACCAGGCGACCAGACTGGCGACGCGTAGCTCATGAGAGGCCGGTAAATCGCTTTGTATATGTTAAGCAACGTTTCTTTATCTTTTCCGCATGTGCTGCCGACAAGCGACTTGAGGAATTTTTGCGACTTTGTACTTTTGAAACAATCTCGGTGGCATGAGCCTTGAAGGTTAGAGTATAATCGAACGTTACCCCTATGATCTTTGGGTGACTGACAGTCGGTAGTATGACACCATCGACGCGTACGTCAAATATTTGCGGCATCTGTTCCTTCCACGTCTTAAACAGGGTGGCCGTGAATTTTGTCGGTGAAAATGCGAAGTCCCGCGAGGTAAAGAAACCGGAAAGATCGGGGAGATAGCTGTTATTTTAGAAACTAATTCATCAATTCAAGGACCAGGTCCTGTAGCCATAATCGTGGAGTCGTCAGCATAGGAAATCATTGTAACTCCTTCCAGTGGGAAAGGAGTTTTGATTTGTAAAATTAAACAGAAGCGAGGATAAAACACCACCCTGTGAAACCCCCTGTTCAATTTTTCTGGGTTTAGAAATTTCGTTCCTAAATTGAACCGACGCCTGCCGACCACTCAGGTAATTAGCGGTCCATCTTTTTAGAAGGTGTGAGCCTCCTGTGTCTTGGAGTAGCGTGTCGTGGTTGATTATGTCAAAAGCTTTTGACAGGTCGAGTGCCGCGAGCATCGTCCTATGAAGGAGTTTTTGCTGATTTAATCCGTAATTAATCTGATTTTTACTGGCATTGACCGCGGTGGTGATGCTGTGTATTTTACGGAAGCCATGCTGGAGCGTGGCTAGGCGAAGATTTGCCATGAAATGAGGAAGCAGAGCGGTTTTCAATGTCTTGGCTACTAGCGAAAGGAGTGATATCGGTCGATAAGACTCGCCTTCGTTAGCTGGTTTGCCAGGCTTTGATGGCGGAATTATCCTTCCCATTTTCCATTTTTCGGGAATAACGACGGATTCCAGTGAGAGGTTGAAAACATGTGTTAGTTATTTTATTCCCTTATCGCAAAGATGTTTTAGCATTGGAATGGCTATTACGTCGGGGTCTATCGACTTGGATGACTGCTTCAACCTCTGTGGGGGTGATGGTAATGGGTGGGACGTCGTGTTTGTATTTACGAGCTCGTCTTTTAGCACGACGTCTGGCTTTATCCACAGAAGAATGCATTATAAATTTTCGGCAAAAGTCGCGCATTTCTTCGAATCAGATAAGGTTTTGTCACCGAAGGCTATAGACAGACAAGGATTTGACGGTTGACCACAATTTACCAACACCCGCAGAGAGGTTGCAGTTTTTTAGATGCTCCTCCCATTTGGTACGTTTATGTTCATTTATCAGCCGCATGATATCCAAGTTAAGACTCCTAATAATGGGGTCTCTAGGGTTGAGGTGTCTCACAAGGTCACGTTCTATAGCTAAATTTGCGGCTTCGGCCGGGAAATGCAGTATAATTTCTGATATTCTACTGGCCGGGATGAAGGATGCAGAAGCTGAATCGATGACCTTGCAGAACGCACGCTCTCTTTGCCGGACATTAGTCGGAACGGGAAGAGCAGCAGATCAGAGATGGATGAAGGCGCCTTGAAGGATATAGGCTTTGTCGAGTGTGCTGTCGGATTACTGCTTGTGTACCTGGTGTCAATGAGTTGGTGGTACTAGTATTTTGGCAGCAAGGTGCAACGAATGTATCGGTCGGACGGTTGCCGTTTCTAAGCCCAGAGCATTTATGAAGGTGGCATAGGCCATGGCATGAACTGCATTGGACCGATGCCGCGATCGTAAATACTCTGAGCTGGCATACGGAACACACGGTGTGGGGACAAAAGTTGATGACTCCTTCTTACGCGAGTATTAGTGTCGGAAAAGGAGGGGAGAGACGAGGTACAAGGAGTTGCTCGCCATTGTTACTATCAATGCTACGTAGATTGTAGTAATGGGTTGTAGCGGCCGCGTTAGGTGGAAGCCCCATTTGGCGCGAACAACAGTGGACGGTTGATGTGGACTGCTGAGAAGCGTCGCTGCTAGAATTTGGCGGAGGTTTGTTTGAGAGTGAACCCCAGGACATCCTTCGACATGAACAGCGGGGAGCCACAAATTTTTTTATAGAAATTTCGGGGGCGACGTACGGTGGGTTCTAAGCCAGAACAGCCCGAACGATGCAACCATCGTTTACACGTGACACACTGGCGAGAGTATGACCGTTTGAGATAAATCCGTTTCCGACATATGCAGCAGAACCACAGCCTGGGACCGAGGTTAGGTTCAATACCTTCCCGGAGCAGGAGGGTATGGAGCAGTCCAGCTACAAGGAGCTGCTCCGAGGATGGCAATTTGTGGGAGGGACGAATCAAATTAAATGGAGTTATCGGTACGAAGAACCCATACTGTGTTGGGTGGCAAGTGGTTAATCAATATCGGTTGCAAGCGAGGTATTTCATAGCAAACACTAATATCGCTTCTATCTTAAAATATATTTGCACTTTTCCACACGGATTGGAAACAAAAATAATCTTTGCGTCCTTTTTTGTTGTTGAAATATTCGTTGGTTCGGCTATTCAGGGAAAATTCTCATTCGAAAATACACTTTTTGGCCACATTAAATCTTTGGAAAAGATTTCCATCTGTAGCACTTTTCCAGACACATTAAATCTTTGAAAACAAATAACTTTCTATCTGTGTTCAGCATATGTTCAGAGATATTGAATTTCGAAACAAGTATCTATCTGTGTCACACGTCCTCCGGATACACTAAATGCTCTTAGAGATTTCGATTTGTGTTACTGCTGCATAAATTCGTTTGGGATTGCAAGTTATACCCTGCAGTCAAACCAACTAGTTGTATACTATAAGAATACTAGTTTGCCAAAAATCCCAACTAGTATGAGTTCTGTAATTTTTCCATATTAGCAACTGGTATTTTAAAACGGCGATGTCCTACGAAGTATCAATTGCCAGTCTCTGAATCAGCATCATGCCAAGTGACAAACTAGTCATTTTATACATCAACATCGTACCAGATGCCATACTAGTCAGCATAACCATCAGGGTCATACCAATTAACACACTAGTGTGCCTTTGCACCAGCATTTTACCAGATTGCATACTAGTTATTATATACATCAATATCATAACAATTGACATACTAGTTACTGTATTCAACATCAACATACCAGTTGGCATACTACTTAGTCTATGCATCATTGTAAGACCAGTGACATACTATCAGCATCCTACTAGTGAATATACTAGTCCTTGTCGGGTTGAAAAATTACTTTTGAAAAGCTCCAACAAAATAACGGTGTATATGAAATAACATGTGAAGGCAGCAAAAATGAAGAATGCAAGAAAATATACATAGGAACAACAAAACGGCCACTAGGAGTTCGGCTTGCAGAATATGAAACAGATATACGAAAAAAGCACAGCACTATGTCAACATACAACACAAACTGGGCACGCAGCTGATCTACAAAACACAAGAATTATAGACAAAAATAAACAAGGAAAATCCAGGTATACATGGGAAAGCCTGCAAATATTGCAAAGAAGAGAAAAACAATAAAAAACAGGAAGATACAGATGACGTTGCTGCTGCCTACACCCTCTGTCTCTAGCATTAATCCATTTTAGTATGACCAATATGGAATGGTACCGAAAATAGTTTAAGTTCTAACAAAATTTTTTAAATAGTTCAATTATATTAGTGTTTGTATACAGTGGCGTAGTCTTTTCTTGCGCCCGGGGCAAAATGTTTTGTCCGACAGCTTCATGGCTCTGCGAATGCAGACTGGAATCAACAAAAAAAAAACTATTCTGTAAAATAAACATTTAAATCCCTTGTCTCTACAAATTTTTTATATCACAGGACTTGGCACTGATTTAATGTACATACGGCTATATTGTTCACGACGTGGACCTTGCACATAGAACTGTCACGGAATATATTCTTAAGAGGTCTGAGAACCGAGGCACCCGAAAGGCCATTGATTGATGTAATTGCACCTCCAGGGCAGCTAAGAAGACATCTGCATAAGCCCTATTACGAGATCTGGTATAGTATGATCCAAAGCAACACGAACGCAGAGTCTGTAATTTCCTTCAAACTCAGGCTCCCGCCTTTGCAGGCATCGCCGAAGAAGAATGCACATTTCCGAAGGATATGCGCGTTACTCTGCCCCAACTTCGATCTCTATGTATGACCCCAGCCTTGTGTATAGAACAATTCCTTGGACCTCCGTTAGAGGATTTTATTTAAAGTATCTTCAGTGTTCTAGCCTAATAACCCAGGTGAGGGATTTTTACAACAAAAATAAGAACCACACATGGACGGACGGGAAAAAGACTACGCCGCCTAATTCTGTCGACAATAAACAGGAAAATGTATATGTGAGCTCTAAGGTGTCGGAAAAATTCAGCCTCTACAAATTAATATCCCCAATCGGACTAGGTGAATCGTCCAGCTGCGATGACCTGCAACATCTGTAATGATGGAAGTAGCTGGATGCTGGTATGAGCAAATTATGACCAAACATGGTTATATCGGGCAAATTAAAAAAATGTATATATATATATAACCCAAGGTTCGATTCGGGCTCAAGGCCAGAACAATAATTTTTTTCTAATGATAATTATTGTTATTTTTAAATTTTTCTATAATTGAAAAATTGTATTTTTTTTTTTTTTAAGTAGAAAATTTTTCAGACAACCTGCCATAGCTGCGCAGCTAGATCCATTTCGAAGGGTGCTAAGCCTTCATCATCAGTACGCTTAAGGCACGCTGCGCTAACCATTTAGCTATATAGCGGTGGTTTGTTTGACTGATAAATTGCTACTTTTATTCCTACATACCAACTATATTTATTCAGTCTTGCGCCATCTGTTGCAAATCAGTGATAATGCTGGATTTTTTTATTGTAAATTACATTGTTTGAAATTCCCAAGTGCTCTTTGTTCGTTAACAATTGTTTTTGTTTTTATCGGCCTATTGATAAATGATTCAAGGTTCGATTCGAGCTCAAGGCCAGAACAATAATTTTTTTTCTAATGATAATTATTGTTTTTTTTTTTATTTTTCTATAATTGAAAAATTGTATATTGTTTTCGGAATAGTAAGAAGAAAATTTTTCAGACAACCTGCCATAGCTGCGCAGATAGATCCATTTCGAAGGGTTCTAAGCCTTCATCATCAGTACGCATTAGACACGCTGCGCTAACCATTTAGCTATACAGCGGTGGTGTGTTTGACTGATAAATTGTTACTTCTATTCCTTCTTACCAACTATATTTATTCAGTGTTGCGCCATCTGTTGCAAATCACTGATAATGCTGTATTTGTTTATTGTCAATTACTTTGCTGGACATTCCCAAGTGCTCTTGGTTCATTAACAATTGTTTTTGTTTTTATTGGCCTACTGATAAATGATTCAATGTTCGATTCGAGCTCAAGGCCAGAACAATAATTTTTTTCTAATGATAATTATTGTTATTTTTAAACTTTTCTAATTGAAAAATTGTATTTTGTTTTTGGAATAGTAATTAGAAAATTTTTCAGACAACCTGCCATAGCTGCGTAGATAGATCCATTTCGAAGGGTGCTAAGCCTTTATCATCAGTACGCTTTAGGCTCGCTGCGCTAACCATTTAGCTATACAGCGGTGGTTTGTTTTACTGATAATTGCCAACTATATTTATTCAGTGTTGCGCCATCTGTTGCAAATCACTGATAATGATGGATTTGTTTATTTCAATTACTTTGTTTGACATTCCCAGGTGCTCGTGGTTCATTAACCATTGTTTTTGTTGTTATCGGCCTATTGATAAATGATTCAAGGTTCGATTCCAGCTCAAGGCCAGAACAATAATTTTTTCTAATGATAATTATTGTTATTTTTTAATTTTTCTATTAATGAAAAATTGTATTTTGTTTTCGGAATAGTAAGTAGAAAAGTTTTCAGAGAGCCTGCCATAGCTGCGCAGGCCAATAAAAACAAAAGCGATTGTTATATATAAAACCGATCTAAAAAAAATGCATAGCAAATTTTTGATCTATTTTATTTTTATTTTTAATCGGGCATTTGTTAAAGTCAAATATGCTAAAATTTTGGTTTTTCTCCTTTGGTTGGGAGTTCCACAAAGTTTTTGAGAGAGAGTTTTCAAAACTTTTTTAAAAATCAAAAAACCATTATGGCCGCCGAGAACAGGGATTGGTTTTACTTTCCTATATTTTTATCATGTGCTGAAGATATCATCGGTAAGTAGACTCATATACGCATTTAATAATAATATGATTATAATACATTAGTAAAACTAATTTCAATATCCAAATTTTGCTTTGTCATTTAAAATTTTTCTTTTTCCACACTTAATAATGTTAGGCGACAACCAGTTTAAATTTGCTGAATGAACTTTCGCAGCCAGCAATTGATAGTCAAGAGTATTTGAAGTGCCACTCGCAAGTTTGGAAAACCATCTTGTCCATACGAGATTATAAAAGTAAGTAATTCTAACGGAGTTTTAGGTTCAATTTCTTTTCTACTGCCAAGTAATATTTTGCAGTCACATATTTCGATAAAAAGTTCTGTGCCATCGAAATCTGTATTATAAAATTCACCCAAGTTCTTACAATTTCTTTATAAGCGAGATTTTAAAATTCTGCGGAAAGACAAACATCTTTAGCCGCTTCTCTGGGCATTTTGCGGCGCCTTCTTACAAGTTTTACTATTTCAATACCCCATTTTCCCAAAGGGACTTCGCTTTTTCTATTGCTTCTTCACGGTGTGTGCCGAATTTCGGATATTTCAGTCGCTAATGATTTAAGATCATTGTACGCTTCTCTAAAATTCATCTCCGGATCTTGTAATCTAAGCTACACACGATCAATCCTCGCTAATTGTTCTAAGTGTCCTACTACATTCTCTAGCCCATAGATGATAATGCTAACCGCTTGCCTTCTGGCGCTCCATCGTGTTTCATATTCACGTTTGACGGTTTTTGTTAAAGCATTTTTTAATAACTCCCATCGTAGTGTTGAACGTGAGAAAAATAGAAATATGCTTTCAATTATTTCACAACCTGTCGCAAGTGTTCCGAATATATGCATGCAATTTTTAGTATAGAAACTTTTTCCAGAAATCAATTTTTTCAGAAATCATAAGTAATAAAAATACGAAATGTGCAGGAACTTCGGCTTTGGGGAACATTTGGCGCTCCCCTTTGAGGAGCGCCCGGGGCAAGATGTCCCCCTCACTATGCCACTGTTTCTATATAAATCGTGTTATGAGATAGAATTATTCAAGGTGTTTTTGTCTCTTGTCTTGTGATATTTGTTTGCATGTAATACTGTGATTACTAGTATTTAAATGTTAGTCCTGATGCCTTTACTGTTTTTTATATTAATGTATTGCTTTTATATTAATGTACTGCTTTTTGTTATTAAAATGTATTGCTTTTTGTTATTGAAAAAGCTAGAGAGACTAGCGAAACGTTGGGTTGGAATGATGAAATAAATGGTTTTTTTTGCATCCAACGCTAATGGTCAACAGTAAGTACAGCCTAAGTAAGTCTAAGTAAATACTTTTTTTTTTTCATTTATAAATTAGCTCAAATTTATTTTATTCATTATATTTCATATATATAAAAAGTATGTATGTATATATATATATCACTTCAATATATTATAGTTTGGAATAAATTCTAACAAAAATACATATATAAACACTAAAAAGTAGCGGAATAACACATGCCGATTTTGTAATCGATTAGAGGAGACGGCAGACCATATCCTCCTGGAATGTGACGCAATCTCAAGACGTAGGGCTAACCATGGCCAGAACATTCCCACATTAAATCCCTCAGGCCAAAAGAACTGATAGGATTCTTTAATATATTGAAATGATTTTATGTTGACGTTAGAATCAGGAATGTCTTTATTTTGGCTCCCCACCTAAATTCAGAAAACAAAAATTAAGAAACACATTTTTTCAGAAAACATTAGTCAGAACTCTTTTTTCAGGAAGTCAAAATTTAGAAGTCAAATTTCAGAAGTCAAAATTCAGATTCTGATTACTTTCTGAATTTTAACTTCTGAATTTAACTTCTGAATTTTTTCTCAGCCGTTTTGTAACTTCCTGGAACGAAGCAACTTCGAAAGAAGGCGTTATATCCAATCGAATTATGGATGTAATATGTATAAAGCACCAAATTGAGTGAGGCCCGAACAAATAATTCTATCGAAGGGTGGCACAACGTCATTCGAAGTGCGTTTGGACACACTAATATATTTAATTTCATAAATAAAATAAAAAAGTAAGGAAAGCTAAGTTCGGGTGTAACCGAACATTACATACTCAGCTGAGAGCTATGGAGACAAAATAAGGGAAAATCACCATGTAGGAAAATGAACCTAGGGTAACCCTGGAATGGGTTTGTATGACATGTGCATCAAATGGAAGGTATTAAATAGTATTTTAAGAGGGAGTGGGCCATAGTTCTATAAGTGGATGCCATTTAGGGATATCGATATAAAGGTGGACCAGGGCTGACTCTAGAATTTGTTTGTACGATATGGGTATCAAATGAAAGGTGTTAATGAGTATTTTAAAAGGTAGTAGGCCTTAGTTCTATAGGTGGACGCCTTTTCAAGATATCGCCATAAAGGAGGACCCGGGGTGACTCTAGAATTTGTTTGTACAATATGGGTATCAAATGAAAGGTGTTAATTAATATTTTAAAAGGACGTGGGCCTTAGTTCTATAGGTGAACGCCTTTTCGAGATATCGCCATAAAGGTGGACCAGGGGTGACTCTAGAATGCGTTTGTACAATATGGGTATCAAACGAAAGGTGTTAATGAGTATTTTAAAAGGGAGTGGTCCTTAGCTCTATAGGTGGACGCCTTTTCGAGATCTTGCCATAAAGGTGGACCAGGGGTCACTCTAGAATTTGTTTATACGATATGGGTATCAAATGGAAATTGCTAATGAGTATTTTAAAAGGGAGTGTGCCTTAGTTCTATAGGTGGACGACTTTCCGAGATATCGCCATAAAGGTGGACCAGGGGTAACTCTACAATTTGTTTGTACGATATGCGTATCAAATGAAAGGTGTTAATGAGTATTTTAAAAGGGAGTGGGCCTTAGTTCTATAAGTGGACGCCTTTTCGAGATATCGATATAAAGGTGGACCAGGGTTGACTCTAGAATGCGTTTGTACAATATGGGTATCAACGAAAGGTGATAATGAGTATTTTAAAAGGGAATGGGCCTTAGCTCTATAGGTGGACGCCTTTTCGAGATATCGCCATAAACGTGGACCAGGGTGACCCAGAACATCATCTGTCGGGTACCGCTAATTTATTTATATATGCAATACCACGAACAGTATTCCTGCCAAGATTCCAAGGGCTTTTGATTTCGCCCTGCAGAACTTTTTCATTTTCTTCTACTTAATATGGTAGGTGTCACACCCATGTTACACGTTTTTTTCTTAAGTTATATTTTTCGTCAATAAACCAATCCAATTACCATGTTTCATCCCTTTTTTAGCGTGGTCATAGTTCGATTTCTGCCATTTTTCATACCAATACAAAGTGAGTTCAGATAAGTACGTGAACTGAGTTTAGTAAAGATGTATCGATTTTTGCTCAAGTTATCGTGTTAACGGCCGAGCGGAAGGACAGACGGTCTACTGTGTATAAAAACTGGGCGTGGTTTCAACCGATTCCGCCCTTTTTCACAGAAAGCAGTTATCGTCCTAGAATCTAAGCCCCTACCAAAATTCATAAGGATTGGTAAATTTTTGTTCGACTTATGGCACTAAAAGTATTCTAGACCAATTAAATGAAAAAGGGCGGAGCCACGCCCATTTTGAAATTTTCTTTTATTTTTGTATTTTGGTGCACCGTATTATTACTGGAGTTGAATGTTGACATAATTTCCTTATATACTGTAAAGATATTAAATCTTTTGTTAAAATTTGACTTAAAAAAAATTTTTTTTTAAAGTGGACGTGGTCGTTCTCCGATTTCGCAAATTTTTATTAAGCATACATATAGTAATAGGAGTAACGTTGCTGCCAAATTTGATCATGATACCTTCAACGACTGCGAAATTACAGCTTGCAAAACTTTTAAATTACCTTCTTTTAAAAGTGGGCGGTGCCACGCCCATTGTCCAAAATTTTTCTATTCTGCGCCATAAGTTCAACTCACCTACCAAGTTTCATCGCTTTATCCGTAGTTGGTAATGAATTATCGCACTTTTTCGGTTTTTAGAAATTTTCCATATCGAAAAAGTGGGCGTGGTTATAGTCCGGTATCGTTCATTTTAAATAGCGATCTGAGATGAGTGCCCAGGAATCTACATACCAAATTTCATCAAGATACCTCAAAATTTACTCAAATTATCGCGTTAACGGACGGACGGACATGGCTCCATCAAATTTTTTTTCGATACTGATGATTTTGATATATGGAAGTCTATATCTATCTCGATTCCTTTATACCTGTACAACCAACCGTTATCCAATTAAAGTTAATATATAGTCTGTGAGCTCTGCTCAACAGAGTATAAAAACGAACAGGCTATAACAGAAATAAAATTGCAGCATTTTCAGCTTGAAGCGAGCCATATGGAAAACGCACGAAAAAATATAAATACCTCGGGCGCGGTTGTTTAATATTGTAAATTCATTTCCTGTTGTTGTTATAGTATTAACGATAAAGACACTCCCCGAAGGCTTTTGGGAGTGTTATTACTGGAGTTGAATGTTGACATAATTTCCTTATATACTGTAAAGATATTAAATCTTTTGTTAAAATTTGACTTAAAAAAAATTTTTTTTTAAAGTGGACGTGGTCGTTCTCCGATTTCGCAAATTTTTATTAAGCATACATATAGTAATAGGAGTAACGTTGCTGCCAAATTTGATCATGATACCTTCAACGACTGCGAAATTACAGCTTGCAAAACTTTTAAATTACCTTCTTTTAAAAGTGGGCGGTGCCACGCCCATTGTCCAAAATTTTTCTATTCTGCGCCATAAGTTCAACTCACCTACCAAGTTTCATCGCTTTATCCGTAGTTGGTAATGAATTATCGCACTTTTTCGGTTTTTAGAAATTTTCCATATCGAAAAAGTGGGCGTGGTTATAGTCCGGTATCGTTCATTTTAAATAGCGATCTGAGATGAGTGCCCAGGAATCTACATACCAAATTTCATCAAGATACCTCAAAATTTACTCAAATTATCGCGTTAACGGACGGACGGACATGGCTCCATCAAATTTTTTTTCGATACTGATGATTTTGATATATGGAAGTCTATATCTATCTCGATTCCTTTATACCTGTACAACCAACCGTTATCCAATTAAAGTTAATATATAGTCTGTGAGCTCTGCTCAACAGAGTATAAAAACGAACAGGCTATAACAGAAATAAAATTGCAGCATTTTCAGCTTGAAGCGAGCCATATGGAAAACGCACGAAAAAATATAAATACCTCGGGCGCGGTTGTTTAATATTGTAAATTCATTTCCTGTTGTTGTTATAGTATTAACGATAAAGACACTCCCCGAAGGCTTTTGGGAGTGTTATCGATATTGATGGTCCTTTACCGGATATAGCTATGTACGTGCCGGTCACAAATCACCATTAAGGTACTAGCCCAACCATATCGGGAACGATTAATATACCGCATTAAACTTTCTAGGCCGTCCCGCCCTCCCAACCCCTGGTTCCATGAGGAACTTGGGTTCGCCAAAGCCTCGTTTTCTCAATATGTGTATCATTCATATTTGTAACAGCATTCCCCTCGCGTAGGTAAGGTTGATAATTGGGTTGCGGAAGCTTTGGCCTATAAATCTGTGTATTGCTCTTATCAACCGATTGAATCCCTGTAAATTTATTTGAAAAAAACGCGAAAACGGTTTAATTAATTACATGCTTGCCATTTCACACAATTTAAATTTTAGATTGTGCTACTTTTTCTTTATATGTACAAAATACCTTCCAAATAAATAAACGAGAGAAATTTAATGTTTTTCTGTCGTCTGATTACTTTCTGAATTTTTACTTCTGAATTTTGCCTTCTGAAATTTGACTTCTGAATTTTGACTACTGAAATTTGACTTCTGAAATTTGACTTCTAAAATTTGACTTCTGAAATTTGACTTCTGAGATTTGACTTCTGAATTTTAACCTCTGAATTTTGTCTTTCTGACAAAAGGGTTTTGACTAATGTTTTCTGAAAAAATGTGTTTCTGAATTTTTGTGTTCCGAATTTATGATGGGCACCCTTTATTTTGAAATTGCTTTCCTTTTTATACAAAATATTCTTATTCTACAGATACTTACTTACACTAATACTTACAAACTAATTGTACATATTTCCTGTATGCGAAGTCAGCATATTAGAATGATCTGTTTATGCATATGAGTACATAAGTATGTATAATGGACAAAGTGTATCAGTCAGTGACTAATTGACCGATGTAAACAAATAAGTGCATTATGAATATTTTGTTACATGTAGGGTACGCATGTGTGTAAATATGTAATGAACAATTGAATGCAGTGAAATTGGAACTATTTCTAAGGCACGTTACACCATCCGCCTTTGAAGAATGGTCATACACAATTTGGCGCCAGTTATATATGAATGTGATTCTAGTGACATAATTAAATTTTAAGTGTGCCGTTTTGTATCCTTTTACATATGTGACCCATTAAAACTTGCTTGGGTTTACAGAATTTCAATTGCCCTTCACATTAAATTATTGTGTAGTCGTAATTTATGACATAATGGTAGGTTAGGTTAGGTTAGTTTAAAGTGGCTGCCTCCGCTGTCCGAGCGGAGACTCACGTAGGCCGTTGTGGCCCGTTGTGCTACCACGCGGGGGGCCCCTATTTCCTGTTACGCTACTATCGAAGAAGAAGAAAATTTAGGCCCCAGTGAGGCTAAACCAGCGCGTTTGCCTAATGAAACGCAATATGTCGTTTGGGTTTATAGATTCAAGCTCCGCAAGGCACCCAAAAGAGTGTCTGTGGAGGCATTGGTACCTGGTTTTTGACAGTGCGGGACAGTGGCACAGATATTGCTCCTCGTCCCTACAGCTGCGGCAGAAGTCATTTGTCTGCAGGCCCATATAGGCACCCTGAGTGCCAATGAGACAGTGACCTGTAAGAAGGCCCACTAGTGGGCTTATAGAGATATGGGTTAACAATATCACCGATCGCGATCTCTTTTCATCCAGCTTAGGCCAGATTTGCTTGGTTATACTTCATGTAGGTTCCTTGGCCCATCTGGCGTTTGCCTGATCCGTGAAAAGAGATCGCAGGTAGAATTTGCAAATGTTTAGAGGACGGCTGGCCCAACCAGCGGAGGTTGAGGTTGAGATGCCACAGTGGCCAGGAACCCATATTATGCTTAGGTTGCAATTTTCAGCTAGTTTGTTGAGGGTTTCTCTGCACTTCAATGCCACTAGTGACGAGTTGTTACTGCATTGCAGAGATTTTATGGCAGCTTGGCTGTCCGGGAAAACTGAAATAGAATTGGTCACCTGCAGGTTAGCAAGATAGAAGGCTACTTCCCAGATAGCTATGAGTTCAGCCTGAAAAACACTGCAGTGATCGGGTACGCGAAAGCTCTCGCTTAGACTGAGCTTCTCCGAGAATATTCTGCTGCCGACTCTGTTGTTTAGTTTAGAGCCATCTGTAAAAACGGAGATTTCGTGTGATCCCGGCTCCACGCCGTTTGCCCACTCGTTCCTCTCTGGGATTCTTGTAGAAAATTTGTTGTCCCAGCAAGGGGACGATGTTGTATTGTCCAATTTCAAGAAGGTTTCGGGGACTTGATTCAGGATCCGGGTGTGACCAAACCTGCAGTCCCTCCATGGTTCGATAGCGTTGAGCCTTGCCGCATTGCAGGAGGCACAGTATCTACCATATAGATCAGTTGGGAGAAGGAATAATATGGTTTCAAGAGCTTTGGTGGGAGTGGACGGAAGGGCACCGCTGGTGAGCATTGCCGCCATCCTCTGCACTCTCGTTACTTTTCTCTTGTTAGATTCGATATCGAGTTCCGTCCACCATACGGTGACGGCGTAGAAGAATATGGGTCTCACCACTGCCGTATAGATTCAATGGACTATGCGTGGCTGGAGTCTCCACCTTTTTCCGATTGCCGACTTACAAGCGTAGAGAGCCATTGTGGCTTTCCTGGATCGTTCCTCGACATTTCGCTTCCAGTCAAGCTTCCTGTCTAGAATAACTCCGAGATATTTCACCTCGGTAGAGAGTTTGATTTCCCTCCCGTTTAGGGACGGGAGGGTAAATTCCGGTATAATGCGTTTGCGGGTAAAAAGCACCATCTCAGTTTTTTCACTGCTGATGCTGAGTCCGCATTCCATAGACCAAGTGTTTGTTAGATTAAGAGCATTTTGCAAGAGTTCGCCAAGAACCCGCAAACATAATGGTAACTTGATGCAAAAATGCATTTGTTTGTTTATGTAGTTTTTTATTTTTATTTTTTTACATGTGTACCAATTTTTTTTTTATTATTCTTTTCATTTGAATATATTATGCTGATTTTTTTGTCTTTTTTTCGTCCTTTGCATGTGTACATGTTGAGTTGACATTTTTTTTTTTTTTTTGGTTGTGAGTACTTAGTGATAATTATGAGTAAAGTGGAATGTTTACCTGTATAATTCGAATTTTGGTTAAGGTATTTTGGTTATTGCTAAAGTTTTTATATTATTTTAAGCCCAATTTTATGAATTATTATTTCTTTATCTTTACTTGTCCTATCGCTACTTTCTATTCTATGCGATATTAATGTAAAAAGGTTATTTTTATTAACTCTTTTTATCAGGGCTGAAAACCGCCTCGAAAAGCAAAGCGGTTCGGTTCAGTGGTTCTGATCTCTGGGATCTGTGCAACCAACCATCGGTATGAGGTCAAATCCATGTATGTATTTATTTATAAAACTTATCAAAACAGTTTGTTGATTATTATAAAATGTAAGGAACGAAAGGCGGCCACCGTGGTGTGATGGTAGCGTGCTCCGCCTATCACACCGTATGCCCTGGGTTCAACTCCCGGGCAAAGCAACATCAAAATTTTAGAAATAAGATTTTTCAATTAGAAGAAAATTTTTCTAAGCGGGGTCGCCCCTCGGCAGTGTCTGGCAAGCGCTCCGATTGTATTTCTGCCATGAAAAGCTCTCAGTGAAAACTCATCTGCCTTGCAGATGCCGTTCGGAGTCGGCATAAAACATGTAGGTCCCGTCCGGCCAATTTGTAGGGAAAAATCAAGAGGAGCACGACGCAAATTGGAAGAGAAGCTCGGCCTTAGATCTCTTCGGAGGTTATCGCGCCTTACATTTATTTTTTTTTTTTTAAGGAACGAAAATGGTAGAATGCATGCCTATACCTATAGGGAGTATTTACAACGCATATATTCTGCACATAAGAAAGCAGTCGTATTTTAAAGAGAAGAAAAACTATTCAATTAGCTGCTTTCAATATACATATAAAACATACCTACTAAATTTTAGATGCGAGATTACTACACAAACTAAAAGATATTCATGAAAATGTAAATGTCTTCTTTGCTTTTCTTAGGCATTAAGCTTACAAATGTTGATATACGGTTATGTGAAAAATAATATGGTCTCCCTTTAAAAGGGTATTGTTCCCAAATTATGTGTATTTATTAGTTTTTAATAATTCCAATTTAAAATATCGTTCTAACTATAACACAAACTATACATATATACATTTCAAAGCTTACACAAAGCTCCCGACAATTAATCAAATTTTCATCAGTTTTCCAGGCTTATTAAAAACATTCAAAAAAGTTTTGTAGCTCATCTAACTTTAGTGTAATAATGTGCTAGTTTCAAGAGGGTGTTCGCATTTTTTTCCGTACACCGTATGAACAATTGTTTTTATATGGAAGAGGTGTTGACCATACCCTCGGGGAAAAAATTTTAAAAAATTAACGGTAATTCTCATCTACTTGAAACTTGCACACCATTAAACTACAATTGAATGAGCTTCAGGACTGCACATTCAGAAATTTTCTTAAAACTGTTAATAAAAAGTTTCGAAAATTGATAAAAATTTTATTAATTTAACTTTAAAATTTTTATAATTATACATATGTATGTGGTTTGTGTTGTAGTTCGGACTATGTTATAAATGAAAAAATGTTATAAATGAAAAATGAAAATGCTCTTTCATATACAAAGTTGTTATGCACGGGGTTTGAACTCATTTTGAAACTTTGTTTATTTTTTACAAGATTTTGACCACAGGCGCAAACAGTTGACGCTATTACTATCCAAAGTGAAAACTCACGGCGTTGCCATCGAGAAAAAATGTATGCCATTTTATCTTAGAGTTGTATTTTCAAGCAAAGTTGGGAATTAAATAAGTTAAGTGATTTTTGTTGAAACTTTATTTTGAACCGAACCGAAAAAAATTTTTGTGTGGTTTTCGGTTCGGTTTTTGGAGTTAAGAAAAAAAAATGGATCGGTTCGTGGTACGGTTCAAAGCCCCAAAATAGCGAGTGGTTCGGTTCATCAACCGGTTCGAACCGGTTTGCAGCCCTGATTTTTATACTCAGCGTGCTCTGCACACAGAGTATTACTGATATTCTTTTCTCTGATCTTGTTGCTACTTTCAGTATTTTACATGCTTCCACTGACATTTCTTTTAAATTTGTGATATATATTCGAGATAATGCATCTGCAATGTGATTTTCTTTTCCAACTAAGTACTCCACTTCAAAATCATGTTCCTCTAAATCTAGTGTTACTCGTGTTAATTTAGATGAAGGGCTCTTCATCGAAAAAAGGTATGTTAAAGGGCGGTGGTCGGTTTTAATTAAGAATTTTCTGCCATAAACGTATGGTCTGAAAAAGATTATGGCCAATGGATTGCTGCTAATTCTTTCTCTATTGTTGCTTTGTTAGTTTCACCTTTCGTAAATGATCTTGAAACATGAGCAATTGGTAATTGTTTGCCTTCGTGTTCTTGACTAAAGACTGCTCCGCAAGCATACCCACTAGCATCTGTCGTTATACAGAATTCTTTATTCAAGTCTGGGTATTGAAAAAGTTTTGGACTTATTAATGCTTCTTTTAAATAGACAAAAGCTTTTTGACATTCTTCAGTCCAATTGAAGGAAACATTCCTTTTGCAAAGCCTAGTTACTTTTCTTGAGTATTCAGCGAAATTCGGTACAAATCTTCTGTAATAATTGCAGAAGGCTACGAATCTTTTAGCTTCATCAGCCGTTTTTGGAGTTGGGTAGTTTTGTACTGTTTCAAATTTCTTTTGGGTCGGGTACTATTCCCCAGCTTGTGCATTTCTGTCCTAAATAAGTTGCTTCTTGGCTGAAAAATAAGCATTTGTTTGGATGTAGTTTTAGGTTGTATTTCCTATAGGTGGAGAAATCGTCTCTCAAATTTTTCATAATGTGTTGATGTGGAACAGCCTAATACAACTAAATCATTCATGTATAGAAATGCTTGAGAAGATTTAAGGCCTGCGAATGCGAAGGTCATCATTCTTTGGAATGAATTAGGTGCTACTTTTAACCCATATGGTAATCTCTTGAACCTATATGTGCCATCTTCGGTTGTGAACGAAGTTATATCCCTAGAGTCTGGGTCAAATTCTATTTGGTGAAAGCCTGACATAAGGTCTAAGCATGAAAAATATTTTGCTCTTCCCAGTTGGTCTAAGATTAATCTGCTGCTAACTTTTTATTTACCTGTCTATAATCAACAACCAATCTCCATCTCTTTCGTGTATGCCCTGGTAGTGATTTCTTAGGGACTAATAACTTGTTAACTTGTTTACTTATTTCCCCTTTATGTGCCTGTAATAATCTATAAGTTTTTATATATACTGGTGTATCATCTTTCATTTGTAATTTTTGTTTGTAAAAGTTATTAGAAGATATTGTTTCCGTTTCCAGTGCAAATATGTCTATGTGTTCTGTGCATAGCTAAGTTAACTGGGAATTGACACATTTTGGAAAATTTTTGTTACTCTTTTTAATTTTTCTGTATCGTTGTTACTTTTACTATGTGTGGTTGTTTCAATTAGTGTATAGTTATCTAAATTTTCGGTATTAATGTTGTAATTCTGAATAGTTGTGTTTTTATTTGTTTATTTGCGGTGTTGATAACTCTAATGAAAATTTGATCTTTATTTGTGATTTTGTTTGCAATGAAAATACCGTCCGATAATTGTCGATGGGGTATAAAAATATTTTTATTATTGGAGTTTACATTGGTTTGTCTAATGACCTCAGACCTAGCAGGAATCGTGATTGTATTGACGGACAGACAATTTGTCATGTGAATTGTTACATTTTCTGGAAAATCGTATGGTTTTGGGATTAATTTGTCCTCTGTTTTACAATAATCTAAGATGCAATTGTATTTCTTTATTAAGACTAGTCCTATAATTCCGTCGTTTTCTTACTTACTTACTTACTTACTTATTATTTTATAAATTAGGAGATCATCACCTTTTAAATCTGCCACGATAAGTTCCATAATTATTATTTCGGTAATTTCCACCTGAGATATATGTTCCTCCTAATGATCTGGTAATTTTTTCAATTTCTGCAGTATATTGATTTGCGGTATTGCTGTGTTGTTGTATATTCAGGAGTTTTGCCGTCAAAAATTCTACTGATTCTCCTTTTATAGCTGTATTAAGCTTTGATTTCACTTGTTCAATTGTGTTTTCGTTGCTAATGAAATTTCTTGCTGCGCCCTTCAGCATAGTTTTTATCATAGTTATTGCCAAAACTTCATGATTATCTTTGATTTGTTCCAAGATATAAAGAGCGTGTAGAAAGCTGTGCAAATTCTCTGGCTTACTATCAAACTCTGGTAGCACTGATGAGGCAGTTTTAATAAACTCTACTACGGTAAGTGCCATTGTAATGTTTATTATTGGGATATCTAATGGCTTATTTTCTTGAGGTGATGGATCTTGCTCCTATAGAGTTCTGACATGATTGAGTTGAAATCAACTTGAAGCTTCTCCTCTACTGTGGTTGGTATTGTTATTTCTATACCGTGTCTTGCTAAAGAAGATGCCAATTTATCTCGTCCGTTGGAAAAAATTTGGTATGCTTCCTTTTGGTGTTCTTTTGTATGTATATGGTTTACTTTGTTCATCACGTGTCCTATGTTATTTAGTGATTCTAAAATGATGCCCAAATACTTAGCCACTATTTCTCTTTTTATTGTAGTGTTTTTGTTAATGCATTTGTATGATTTGTCAGATTTTGCTTTTTCTTCTGTTAGTCTATTGTTAATATCTTTCCATTGGATCATCTTTACTATGACATTTTCAAGGGTTTTTCCTATCTATTTTCTGGTAATTGAATGTACACGAATTTTTTTTTTTTTTTTGAATTTTTAAGTTTTCATTATTTATTAATTTCTTACTTAATGTCTATTTGGCAAATATTTTTCCATAATTAGCATTATTTCTTTTTCTGTTGTTGTTGGGCGTTTAACGTCTTCATTGGTAGGCTCTCTGTCCATATATATGGAATCCCAAAATTTCCTTAAACAATTTAATTCTTCTTCAATAATCTCTATATTTTAACTCTAAAGTTGCATTTTTATCCCATTTAATGGGGTTTTTTGAAAAACCTCTCGGCATTCCAATTTGCTTATTTTAGATACAAAAAAACTTAATTTTGTTATTGATATTAGAGAAAAATTGTAAGGTTTACAAACGGCGATGGATACTAAGACATGTTTCTGAATTTCACTTCTTCATCAGCTAGATTTTCGGGAGCTGAGCACTGAACTCGAATCTCCAATATTCATACCAGTGCAAAGGCAAATAACTTTAGCTACTCATCCATATGAATGTCCCCTTGCTCGCTTTACAATTGGTCTCTAAGACTTGCCTTTTTGTTTCTATTCCTTTTATTCATCATTTAGGCAAATACACCCAGTACGTAGTTTACTCCTAATAGTGTGGATATGATTTTAGGTGCGCTTATGAAAGCTTAGTAATATTTGTCTGGATTTTTATAGTATTTGTTTTTAATACTTCCGCGTTACTACTATATCAATATGATCATACATATTTAATTAGCGAGCTTTGCTCATATTGCCTTAGCACTGGTATGAATGTTGGAAATTCGAGTTCAATGCTCAGCTCCCGAAAAGCTAGCTGATGAAGAAGTGAAATTCAGAAACATGTCCTAGTAACCATCGCCGTTTGTAAACCTTACAATTTTTCCCTAATATCAATAACAAAACCATTGCTTTTGTTCTTCTAAAAGAGATTTGACCTGCCTTGCATGTACTTGTACTATTAATTTTTATAGAGAAAAAAAACTTGGAAGGATCTTTATCCAGTGTGATAGTTTTAGCAGTTTGCTTATTAGCAATTTTTCTTCTACTTTCTTGATAAAACTGGCAGGATCGCCATATAATAAATTGAAATGACTTTATGTTGATGGCAGAATCAGAAGTGTCCTTATTTTGAAATTTTATACAAAATATTCTTATTCTACAGATACTTACTTACACTAATACTTAAAAACTAATTGCACATATTCCCTGTATGCGATGTCAGCATATTAGAATGACATATTTAGGCATATGAGTACAGAAGTACGTATAATGGACAAAGTGTATCAGTCAGCGTGACTAATTGACCGATGTAAACAAATATGTGCATTCAATCCAGAAGGGCATGCTTAGCGATTGGATATTTGGGTTCTTAATATTTGGTTACATGTGTGGTATGCATGTGTTTAAATATGTATTGAACAATTGAATGCACCGAAATTGGAACTAATTCTAAGGCACGTTATAGTGTAGTGTTACATGGAAATGCCCCTTTTTCGAAATGCACTTAACAATACAAAATACACAAACACTTATAGACCACACAAAAGCCGACCCAAATATTTAGGCATGCTCAGCGGAAGTTAACCAATAGGTTATTAATTCTTGCATATGCAATGCATAGTTGTCTACATTTGTCATCCAGTCACATTGACCAACCCACTTGTCGGTCAGTCAATGGTCAATGTGACTGCCAAAATATTTATATGTAATATTTATATGTATCTAATTGCATGTGTCCGTAAATAGGTTACTAGAAAAATAATATGCTGACTTGTCATATATGTACTAGGAATGTAGGTACTTTTTTGTTTGTAAGTATTAGTGTAAATACGTATTTGTAAAGTAAGAAATTTTGTATATAAGAGAAAACATTTTCAAATAAAGAATCAGTAACTAAAACTATTTTATATTTCATGACGATCCTTGCCAGTGCGATCCTTAATAAGCATAAAGTTTGCTGAACAAGCAAAAATTGCTAAAACGATCTGACTGGAAGAGATCCTGCCAGTTTGAAAAGCAGGACATTTAAGAAATCCTGCCATACTGGAAAAAACTAATACCTTGGAAGGAGCAAAGGATAAATAACGCATATGCATACCCAAATGCAAACTCAATTGCAAACGCAAACACAAACCACAGGAAATATATTCAACCACCAAATGGAATGCATTATTTTCAAACAACCAACGTACGAGCCATTTTGACGGGCCGTATTTACATCTTTCATAGCATCTTCTACAACGCATAAAAGGGTGGAATAAATTGAGCAATTTAGCAGCAAAACAGGACTGGAAGATATCTTTTCGACTGGCGGCGTACCTTTTGAAGCTGGCAACAGTAATTTAAGTATAAAATGTTATCATAAATTTGGCAGCTTAACTAAGAGCAAAATTTTCATTTTTGCTTAGGAATTATATTAAGCTAGAAATTTCTCTTTCATTAATAGGATTAATAACCTTTTGTTTAATAGGACTTTTGTTAGACTATGAGAGAAATTGAAAAAAATTTTCTTTTAAATATCTGAATGTTTAAATTAACTAAATATATCTATTAAAATTTGTTAAAATTAAGTACCCTTAAATTATTGAAAATTTTTATTGACTAAATTGAAATGCCTAAGAAATATTGGAAAACCCCCATCGAATGGGATGACAAGGCAACTTTAAAATTAGAAATAGTAGATTACGGAAAGGAGTTAAAGTGGCTTAAACCCTTTTGGAAAAAGATAGGCATGAATACGGAACCCACAGGAGAGGATACAATAAAACCTACAACCAGGGAAGAAGAAATCATGAGAATGATTAGGATGGTCTTCCCTAATAGGGATTAAATTAAGTTATAATAGTATTTAGAAAAAAATATATTCATTTTAATAAATAAATAAAATAAAACAACGAAAAATTTTTAATCTTTTAAATATGGTATGGTATCCTAATAGGAATGACAAAATACGAATTCGAGATGCCAAGAAATGAATCAACGGGAAGAAATTTACGATACATTATCCGAGGAAAAAACGAAAGCTGATAGTTCATACAAATGTATAAATAAAAATACTAATATAAAACTAGTAAAGGTGGCTAAGATCGGGTGTAACGGAACATTATATACTCAGCGTGAGTTTCAATTGCACATTTCATTTCAGATAAATTACTTTTCTACATAACACGTGGTACCGCCCGTTAAAAAAAAAATGTCTCCCCGTTTCCTCTTACAATAAAACTTGATAAGTGAAATATCATTGATTCAAAACTATTTTTTGCTAAGTTATAGGTTATTATTCTAGTCTACGACCCTCTTAAACCTTTTAAACTTACTTTATATCTAAGTTGCCGTGTCTTTAACCGATCCCGTCCATTTTTACTAGAAGTATTTTCTGCTATAAGGAAAATATGTGATCCCAATTTTGTTACGATATGTAAATTTTTCTTCGAGTTATGGCTCCCGAAACATTGAAAATTGCTTAGAGAGAAAAGGGGCGGTGCCACACCTATTTTTTTCAAATTTAAGTGTTTTCCAATTTAATGTTATAATTCAATTTAGAAAGTAAAATTCTATTGATACAAGGCTCTTTTTCGCTAAGATATAGCTTATTATTTTCGTCTACGACCTTTTTAAAAATCTTTTATATAAAAGTGGGTGTGGTCTTTAACCGATCTCGTCCATTTTTTCTAGAAATATTTCATGGTATAGGGAAAATTTTGTGTACCAAATTTTATTAAGATCCGTTAATTTTTCTTCGAGCTATGGCTCCCGAAATATAGAAAATTGCTTAGTCATAAAAGGGGCGGTGCCACGGGTGGTTGGTTATCATCCGATTTCACTCATTTTCAATACCAATCTAATCTGGGTTCAGATAAGCTCGTGTACCAAATTTGGTGAATATATCTCAATCTTTATTCAAGTTATCGTTATGACTAAAGACTGCTCCGCAAGCATACCCACTAGCATCTGTCGTTATTCAAGTCTGGGTATTTGTTACGCTAGCCTTAAGATACATAGATCATATGTCACCGGCAACCGTACTTGTTACTGCGTTACACCATTATCGAAAAAATGTATCTCAACCAGGTATCTGCGCGTGTTGCGCAACATTAGTGGAAGGAGGCCTACATGTACAGGTATGAATGTTTGCATGCGCAAAAAAAAAACCAAATGCAACTGCACATGCGTGGGTGTGAATTGAGTGAAAGTGGTATGAAATTCCGTTTAGATACGAATGGGGGTATGCGCACGATCTAACTGAAGCTCAGGAGATCAGTGCAAAAGTTGGATCAAAAGTGCGTGGGCGTGCCGCAGAAAATTTAAAGTTAAGTGAAAAAAAAAATCAATTTTTTTTAAATCCCGTATGTTCGGAAAACGGTCTCGATTCCGTGTAAAAAATAGCACAGTTGTAAAGTATAACAACGAGAAGCAAATTCCGTTGGACATCCTGCCACCGGTAAGTACTAATTATTATTTAACTAAATTCCTTAATAGAAAAAAAATCTTTTTGTGTCTTGTCCTAAAAATTTAAATTTGATAATTATTTCATTTTTATTTGAGAAAAACATTCACTTTTAAAATTAAAGTTTAGAAAAATTTAATAGCCCAACATCTTTAAATTTTATTTACCCTTTCTTGTACTCTCAAATTGAGTGAAGGTTCCCTTTTCCATAAAGGGAAAATAGAGTAAAATCAATTTTTATAGCCTGGCCAAATAACGCAAAAGAAGTTGTTTTTCTTGCAGAAATTAAATTTTGGAAACAATTATTTTTTTCTTGCACGGTAAAATTAAATTAATCCCTTAGGTCACATAAAATTCAGTTTATGTCATTTCACCTTAACTTAAACCTAATCTGACTTAAAAAGTTTTTTTATTAAGCATAAATCGAAAAACAAAATTCCTTAAAATGCAGACTAAAATAAATAAGAAGTAAAGGAAGAGAAAAAAAATTAATTAGTAGAATAAAATAAAACTTTAGTGAATTTAGAAATTAAATTAAAGAAAGTTGATTTAAAGTCGAAAATTAAATTAGTGAAAGAAACCTAAAATGCTGAATTTGTTAAAACTGGGCATTTTTTTTTGATTGGAAGTAATGTATGTATGTAAATAAACCGTATGTATATCCGCAGTTAATGTGAAGTGAAGTGAAAATTGTAGTTAAATTAGATTTGGTAGGAAAAAATTTAAAGTAGAATAAAATATTCAAAGAAATAAAACAAAAATTAAATTGAATTTATTTAAAAATTTGAAAAAAAGGAGTTAAATAAAATAAGATTCGCTTCAAAAAAAAGATTAAGGGAGGCAAGGCATGTAAAGATAGAATGTTTTCAAAAATTAAAATATGTGAAATCTAAATGAAAAAAAAGAAAAAGTACGCAAACTCAATTAGAAACTTGTTTAAAACAAAATTAAATGAAAATTTACGTCAAACACAGAGAGTATTACAAACTAAAGTTCAGGTCAAAATTTTAATTATGAAAAATGAAATGAGAATAAAGTTTAGTGAAAGGGGATCCAATTAAAGTAAGAAAGTGGCCGAGATAAAATAAGATTAAACATATTTAACATAAAATGGAAATGAATTTAAGAAAATAAAGATAGAACATTCGGTTTAAGTTTTTTTATTGCATGCACATATGAATGTAAGTCCATACATACTGCATGATATGCCAATTGGAATTGGAAGGCTATGTGTAGGGTATGTCTGGACATACACAAGTAAAGGCAAAAAGCATTAAAGGAGCCGACTAGACCTACAATATACAGGCAGTAGAAAATATTGCGTTTTTTTGTCTGTTTTCTATCTTTATAGATTTTCTGGCAGGACCTGAGAACGGGCTAAAAACGTACTTACCCGCATTGTCATACATTTTTAAAAGAACTAGTTAAATTGGAAATTTTCAAAATACATATGTACGTTCCAATGTCATATGTAGCGAAAGAGATTGCCGTGGAATGAGAGAAGGGAAAGAGAGAGAGATAATTCCAGACCAGAGCACGATCGTGGCCGGCAGGCAGAAATATTAACTGAACGAAAGCCAGCGCCCACGCCAACGCAAACTTTCAACAGAGGAAGCCAGCCAACGTCAGCAGCAGCGACAGCATCGCCACCAGCAGCAACGTCACCACCATCAAAGGCCAAGGAGGGCCGAGGGAAAACATTTTTTTTATTTTTGCCTCATAACCATTGCTAGCTTTCGGGTTTTAGTTTTTTTGGTATTTTCTTTGTCAATTATTTCCTTTGCACACGGATTTCTTTGGGTTTTTTGCGGTGTTCAAACAGTTTTTATCTCCACACACTTTCAAGTTCAAGCTACTAATAATAATTTTTTTTAAAGCAAATTTTTATGACACTTACATACTTTTTTCTGTGATTTTTTTGTTCCTTTTGTACCTTTTGGCCGCACAATTTTGTGACCCACTCGACGCCCGCTACCGTGAATGAGTAAGCGTAGAGTCGATTGCAAACTTCCATTGAACCTTACTTAGGCAATGAACGTATGATATTTGTACGAGTAAGAAGAGACATATGTATGTAAACTTGTCCTCCCTCACAGGTCCCCCACAGCTTGAAGGCGCCTACAATGCTGATGTGCTGAGATCAGGTGAGTGAGAAAACGAAGAAAACAAAAATCACCATATTCTTCTCTTTACATATACACGTATGCAAGCATTGACCTATATATATACCTATGTACATAATACCTTAGCTTAAGTCAGGAATTTGCATTAACTTTGGCTGTTTTGGTTTCCTTCTTTCCATACATATATACATACCGAAAGGAAAGGAAAGATATGACAATGATTTTTTTTAGAAGCAAATTATCTTTCTAATACAGAGTACATTAGGTGCGACGGATTGTACGCAACCCTCAGTACTGTTCATTCATTTTTGTTTGAATTTTCTTGTATATTTTTTTTGCTCCAACCTTGACGGGTCGTTGAATTCATTGTAGAACAATTATCTAAAAGTTTCGATAATATTTTCTGTTTATATAGATACATTTTATTACTAAATAGAATTGTCAAAACATTTGTATTCCTTTTGTTCGCGATAACTTTTATACACGTAGACTAGCAGACCAGGCAGACGTTATTCTGCCCTAAATTTGGCCTATCTGCATACATTTTAATAAGCTTTTTCCGTCTAACTCTGCCCTACCCCTCTACACTTTTTCCTAATCTTTTTATTCACTCCTCCCTCCGTCTTTTTCGCTTCATCTCCATCTTCGTCTCATTCTATCTCTTTCTCAGTCTCCTTCTCTCTATTCTCTTCTCTCAAGATATTCTCCTTCTTCTTCATCTCTTATTGCCAGTCCCAGAGGGTGGTATGTATTTTGTTCCACTCCCACTCCGAGTCGCAGTCTCAGTCCCAGTCCTAGTCCTAATCCCAGTCCCAGTCCGAATCTGGTATACTTCCCGGAAAAAAAACATCGTAAATATTAATATAGGCAAATTTATATACGAAATTTCAGGCAAATCGGATAGGACCTATGTAAATATGTATGTGGGTATTATTAATTCTTGCCTTTATTTCGGCTTCGCATGCATATTTATCAGTTTTGCCAGGTTGATGCGACTAAATCGAATATCACAAGGACCTTTAGAGCTCTCAGCAACAGCTTTCATTTGATATCCATAATACACACACATCTAGGGGTATCCGGGTCCATGTTTTGGTCTATATCTCGAGAACCTAGTCCCTCAGCGGTGTAAAATTTACTCTGTATTATAGCACACATCAACAACTTCAATTTGATACCCGTAATATAAAAACACATTCTAGGTGTATCCGGGTCCACGTTTTGGGCTATATCTCGAGACCCTAGCGTCCCAGTTGTACGAAAATTATCCTGTACTATAGCACTCATCAACAGCTTTAATTTGATATCCATATTGTATAAACACATTCTAGGGGTACCCGGGTCCACGTTTTGGCCTATATCTCGAGACCCTAGCCTCCCAGTTGTATGAAAATTATCTTGTACTTTAGCACTCATCAACAGTTTTTATTTGATTTCCATATTGTATAAACACATTCTAGGGGTACCCTTTTCCACGTTTTGGACTATATCTCGAAACCCTAGCGTCCCAGTTGTATGAAAATTATCGTGTACTATAGCAATCATCAACAGCTTTCATTTGATGTCCATATTGTATAAACACATTCTAGGGGTACACGGGTCTACTTTTTGGGCTCTATCTCTAGACCCTACTCTCCCAGTTGTATGAAAATTATCCTGTACTATAGCACTCATCAACAGCTTTCATTTGATATCCATATTGTATAAACACATTCTAGGGGTACCCGGGTCCACGTTTTGGGCTATATCTCCAGACCCTAGCCTCCCAGTTGTATGAAACTTATCCTGTACTATAGCACTCATCAACAGTTTTTATTTGATATCCATATTGTATAAACACATTCTAGGGGTACCCGGGTCCACGTTTTGGGCTATATCTCGAGACTCTAGCCTCCCAGTTGTATGAAAATTATACTTTACTATAGCACTTATCAACAGCTTTCATTTGATGTCCATATTGTATAAGCACATTCTAGGGGTACCCGGATCCACGTTTTGATCTCAAGACCCTAGGCACGTAGCGAAAAAAAGGTAGACGTTGGCCGATTCTCAGATCTACCCAATATGATCACACAATTTCATGAGAATCAGTTCTGCCGTTTCGGAGGAGTTAAGCCTCTAACCCCGTGACAGAAGAATTTTATATATTAGATTACAAAAAATCATAACTTAAGAATGGCTAAACCGATTTGGGATTTCAAAATCAACTAACCATCATCTCTCTTTCCTGTATCTTGCCTAGAAATTTCATGGCAATCTTTCTACCCGTTCTATAGTTATGGAGTGACAATCAAAATGTACACTTCTTTTTATATATGTAGATTGAATTTTTTCTAAAAAAAAATCATAGCTCAAGAATGCATAACCGATTTGGGATTTCAAAATCAACTAACCACCATCTCTCCTTCCTGTATCTTTCCTAAAAATTTCATGACACTTCTTTTTATATATATAGATTGAATTTTTTCTAAAAAAAAATCATAACTCAAGAATGTCTAAACCGATTTGGGATTTCAAAATCAACTAACCATCATCTCTCTTTCCTGTATCTTTCCTAGAAATTTCATGGCAATCTTTCTATCCGTTCTCTAGTTATGGAGTGACAATCAAAATGTACACTTCTTTTTATATATATAGATTGAATTTTTTCTAAAAAAATCATAGCTCAAGAATGCATAACCGATTTGGGATTTCAAAATCAACTAACCACCATCTCTCCTTCCTGTATCTTTCCTAAAAATTTCATGGCAATCTTTCTATCCGTTCTCGAGTTATGGAGTGACAATCAAAATATACACTTCTTTTTATATATATAGATGAATATCAAAGCTGTTGATGAGTGCTATAGTACAGGATAATTTTCATACAACTGAGAGGCTAGGGTCTCGAGATATAGCCCAAAACGTGGACCCGGGTACCCCTAGAATGTGTTTATACAATATGGATATCAAATGAAAGCTGGTGATAAGTGCTATATACAGGATAATTTTCATACAACTGGGACGCTAGGGTCTCGAAGTATAGCCCAAAACGTGGACCCGGATACACCTAGAATGTGTTTTTATATTATGGGTATCAAATTGAAGTTGTTGATGTTTGCTATAATACAGAGTAAGTTTTACACCGCTGAATGACTAGGATCTCGAGATATAGGCCAAAACATGGACCCGGATACCCCTAGAATGTGTGTGTATTATGGATATCAAATGAAAGTTGTTGCTGAGAGCTCTAAAGTTCATTGTGATATTCGATTTAGTCGCATCAACCTGGCAAAACTGATAAATATGCATGCGAAGCGGAAACAAAGACAAGAATTAATAATACTCACATACCTATTTACATACGTCCTATTCGATTTGCCTGAAATTTTATATATAAATTTGCCTATATTAGTATTTACGATGCTTTTTTCCGGGAAGTATACCAAAGACGGACTGGGACTGGGATTTGGACTAGGACTGGGACTGAGACTGAGACTCCGAGTGGAACTGGAACAAAATCCATACCACCCTCTGGGGCTGGCAATAAGAGATGAAGAAGAAGGAGAAAAACTTGAGAGAAGGGAAAAGAGAGAAGGAGACTGAGAAAGAGATAGAATGAGACGAAGATGGAGATGAAGCAAAAAAGATGGAGGGAGGAGTGAATAAAAAGATTAGGAAAAAGTGTAGAGGGGTAGGGCAGAGTTAGACGGAAAAAGCTTATTAAAATATATGCAGATAGGCCAAATTTAGGGCAGAACAACGTCTGCCGGGTTTGCTAGTATTGTATAAACACATTCTAGGGGTACCCGGGTCCACGTTTTGGGCTATATCTCGAGACCCTAGCCTCCCAATTGTATGAAAATTACCGCGTATTATAGCACTCATCAACAGCTTTCATTTGTAATGTATAATGTATTTATTTATTACGGCTTTCCTAAGCCTAACTTAAATCTATTTTACATGTTTATAATTGTCTTCTGGACTATGCAATCTAGAATAGTTACATCTATGTCCTACCTTGGAGTACTATGGATGGGAGACTTCCAGATCATGCGAACAAAGCGTTGCGATTATGTAGTATGTAGGCATTTTACGCATGTTAGTAAAGCGCGAAGGCAACATCTGCACGGCAATGCACTGAGTTAATCGAGTGATGCGTTTCAGTATGTGCTTCGGCAACCTTTTTTGTATGCGCACAAGAGCTTGGAAGTCTTGGCGCTACACAGCAGTATAGTTTCGCTGCACTTCTATCGATGCTATGGAAGTCCGCCTGTCCAGCACTAAATTGGTAGTGTTCTGCAATAATTGTACAATTTTTGTTTAAGTTTATTGGAATGACATGATTTAATATCAATCGGTAGTTCATTATATGATTTAAGACCTTTATAATACAGATTACATTTGTCTGCTTCAGTTTTATAAGCCGGCAGATTAAAATAATTTTTATTACGAGTATTTACAGAGTGCACATCTTTTACATATTTTATATTAGTCCTCAAATACGCAGGCAAAGTTCCTTCTATTATGTTTTTAATAAATTTTATGGTATAATAAAAAAGTTGCTGTCTAATGCTAAGCCAATTAAGAGAGCGTAGCATGTCCATATTGTATAAACACATTCTAGGGGTACCCTGATCCACGTTTTGATCTCAAGGCCCTAGGCACATAGCGAAAAAAAAGGTAGACGCTGGCCGATTCCCAGACCTACCCAATATGGTCACAAAATTTCATGAGAATCGGTTCAGCCGTTTCGGAGGAGTTAAGCCTCTAACACCGTGACAGAAGAATTTTATATTAGATAAAAAAAAATCATAACTCAAGAATGGCTAAACCGATTTGGGATTTCAAAATCAACTAACCATTGCCTCTCCTTCCTGTATCTTTCCTAGAAATTTCATGGCAATCTTTCTATCCGTTCTCGAGTTATGGAGTGACAATCAAAATGTACACTTCTTTTTATATATAGATTGAATTTTTTCTAAAAAAAAGTCATAACTCAAGAATGGCTAAACCGATTTGGGATTTCAAAATCAACTAACCATCATCTCTCCTTCCTGTATCTTTCCTAAAAATTTCATGGCAATCTTTCTCTCCGTTCTCGAGTTATGGAGTGACAATCAAAATGTACACTTCTTTTTATATATATAGATTGAATTTTTTCTAAAAAAAAGTCTTAACTCAAGAATGGCTAAACCGATTTGGGATTTCAAAATCAACTAACCATCATCTCTCCTTCCTGTATCTTTTCTAAAAATTTCATTGCAATCTTTCTATCCGTTCTCGAGTTATGGAGTGACAATCAAAATGTACACTTCTTTTTATATATATAGATTTAAGATTAAGCCTACTTATTTGGTTTGCAGATTTAAAAATTAAATAAAGAATGTTTATAACGTTGTCAAATTTAAAAGGTTGAAACTAAATTTATTTCGATAATGGAAGGCTAACTTATCAACTCTTTGGTGTGGGTGTTGTGCCCGGTAGGAAAAGGGAAAGTGGGGGGACAATGACGTGAAAGACCCTTAGACAGGCGAACTTGAATCAGGTATTGGGGGCGCTGTAAGAATAGAGGAGTCAGCACAGCGCCTATGGCTTCGCGTAAGATCCGCAAGAGGGTGGGTAGACTCCCCCTGACTCTGGACGGGCCTTCTTTCCTTTTTCTTCCATTTCCTACTTTCCCTGTATTTATGTATTCTCCTCTAGGCATGAACCACTTTTTTTGTTCAGATAACTGCGGGTAAGGCAGGTGTGCAAAACCCCACCCCATTCGACGAACTAACAGGGGCTTGCAACCATGCCACATGCCACCCCCGCCTTACCATTAAAAGTCAGTTATCATAACAATGGCGCCCAACGTTAATAGCCCGAATAGTTTTTCCCCGATTTCCAGTGATATTTCTCCTACTTTTAGTCACCTCAATATCCCTTCTTGCTTTACTCACTTCTCTATCTTTATCCTTCACTACTTTTCGGACAGAGCTAGGGTTTTAGGGATCATGGTTGCAACATCACTAGCGATAAGTTGCAAGCGATATGTGCGGCCATGATAGAATCAGAGGGGGTTGTATCTCTATGCTTTCAAGGTTCCTTTTGCTATCTTCAAAGCTGGCACTAGTGCTACTTGGAGGATTTAGAGGTGCATATATATATGTGGTTTAAATCTTCTTTTATTAAAATTTAATTTCCTTTTTTTTTTGTTTCCTTTTTTTGTGTGCATGCAGTTGCTGAAGCTACTGCACACTCGTTCCAGCAACAAGTGTGAATGAGGCTTGCAACATGCATTCAAATGTTGGTAGTTTTACAGCGGGGAGTATAAAGGTGTTGCATCCGTACTCCGGTGCCGAGTACTGGGTATCGACGTTCACCCTTTACAACGTTACATGGGGAATTAGCTAGCTGACACGACAAGGACAGAATGATTCCGGGCTGAAACCTCCCCCAATGGCCTCACCGAGGGCAACACCATATGCACCAAGAGTAGCAACATAAACAGTTATAGATAAACCAGTAAGGATAGTTAAATCTGATACTTTTTTGTTACAAGAACCTTTTTATATATGTGGAATCGTTCTAATATACATGTGTATAACTTTTAAAACATATTAAATATACACACGTTCACTGAAATACACCCAAAACTATAATTTATTTGGGGTTCAGTGGGAAAAATCCTTTGTAGTCCTTAAAACGGAATATTTGAATTCATATTTAATTTTTACCAACAAAATATTATTTTGTTTTATTTGCCAAATTTCTTCTACTGGAAATTAATTGCGAAATAATGTGCATTCCTTTTTTATTTTTTTTATAACTAACTAGGTATTTATACATTGTTGATATTTTTAGTAAATTTCGATTTAATGTTGTAAAATCTGAGTTCCGAATTACAACTCCCAGTTTTGCTTTAAATTATCAATTTCAAAATTTGTTTTGTTTCGAATTTCGAATACTCCTATATCTGTTTTGAATTTACCCTGTCTAGTTTGTGAATTTTTTTAAGTTGCAATTCGAAATTTCCTTTATATTTACTATTCAATTTAGATACATTTTTTTTTTATTCCCGTTTTTTAAGATATCACACCGATTTGATTTCCTTACTTTGAGTTTAAAGCAAACCCTTGGAATTTTTACTTTCTTTAGTTTAAATCTAAGTTTGATTTTAAAATTTTTTTTAGATCAATATTTATTTCCAACGGTTTCCAAACCCTTAACATTACCATTTCTTTCAGTTACGTGAATTACCTCTTTATCCTTTTTAATCTAAGTTCTTTTGAGTGTTAAATTTTCTTAGGTTTTTAAATTCAATTTCAAAAAAATTTTATTTAGTTTTATTGCGTTTACATATCATACCTATTTAAACGAATCAATTTGGATTGAAATTTAATCCCTGGTTTTCTATACCTTGGATTCAAACTTCAGTTTAATATATATATTAGGCCGGGTCGATTTGTGGGCAGGCAAAAAAATCGCCCATTGCTCTGTGAAAATCATATTCTAGGGATCAAAATAAGAAACTTGGCCGAAGGAACCATACCTCTAAAACAAATTCTGATGCCCCCCCCCCCCCCCCCCCCCCCCTTTGTGTCGTAGGGGCAAATTTTGAAAAATCCCACTTTGAAATGCCTAGGTTTTTTCTTTTCGGAGTTTATTTTTCTCTTTAGAAATTTATTTAGTCAGAACATATGTAAATGAAAAAATGAATTTAACTTAGTAATAGAAAATAAATTAAAAAAAATTATTAGAAATAAGCGTTATTACAACCCCCTTTTAAAACCAAGGCATCACTGTAATGCATTTGCATGTCGTAAACATAGTTGTGTGGGTTTTTTATTCAACCGTTTTAAAAAATGAAGGTATCACTGTGACACAATTGCAGATCGTAAAATTGCTTGTGTTGTTTTTTTTAAGACACCACAAGACACAGCATGTAGAATTGAAATTGCCCCTACCCAAAAGTTCGAACCAAAGGGGGGACATCAGAATTCGTTTTAGAGGTATGGTTCCTTCGGCAAAGTTTATTATTTTGATCCCTAAAATACAATTTTCACAGAGCAATGAGCGATTTTTAATCGACCCGCCGCAATATATATATATTTGATTTGAATTTCTAGTGAGTTATTAGGAATTTTAAGGCTTCTGCCATCTAACCAGCTAGTTGAAGTTTTTTATTTTTTTATTTATTTTTTTATTTTTTTTTTAATTTTTGAATTTTGATTTTTTTTATAACTTTAAAATTGTTATTTTATTTTTTTTGAAATTTGTTTTGAATTTAAAAATTATTGGATTTTTTTTCTGATTTTATTCTTATAAATATAATCCCTTTATTACCAAATAAATTTAAGTTTTACATCAAGTTTTTTTTTTGCTCTATTTTTAATTTTCGATTTTGAAATTAAGTATAATTTTTAAGATCACTTTATTATTTTGAATTTTATTTTCCAAATTTCTTTATTTTTTCTTTTAATTTTAATCCAGACTCAAAAATATATTTTATTTTTTTTTTATTGAATGTTTGAGTTTTTTATTTTTGTTTAAGTCTAAATTTTTTTTCAATCGAAGTTTTACTCTTGAATTCATACCTTTTATTTTTATGTTTCCAATCAAATATTTAAATTTAATTCCTATAATATATATTTCATTTTTATTATTTCTTCCTTGTCATCCCACTTGAATTATTTTTTTTTTTTTTTGGGGAACTTCTGTTTATTTTAAGTTACACTTGCTATCAAATCTTTACTTTGAATTTTGAGTAAATCCCTAGAATTTTTAGTTTTCGTTCAATTGCTTTAGTTTCTTTTTTAAGCACTGATTCAATTTCCCTTGTTTTTGCTTTTTTTTTGAATTGCTATTTAATTTCGTAATTTTCTTTTATTAGTTTAGTAAATTTTTTTTAGTTATCGGTTAAGTTTCTTTATTTGAATTTTTTTGTTTGTGAAACTTTTCTTTTTCTTCAAAAAATTTTTTTTGGGTTCTGATTTTCAATCCGTTTTGTTTAAGTTGATTTAATTTTTTTTGGAAGGAAAATTGATGCTCATTTTTAAATTTAGAGCGATACTGCGTGTTTGAGATTGTGTGAATCCCTAGAGTGTGTCTGAGTACATGTCTGATGGAGACAACAGGGAAGAAAGAGTTTTTGGTGGTTTGGGCCTGTTCATCGGAGACAGGCGTATCACTCGTGGCTTTGCGCGTGCCCTTGGAAATCAGGTGGTTGGGTCACTGTTCAACCAAATTGATACAGGTATTTAACACCTGGTAGATTTCGTCCCTGTAGACTACTTTAACCAGTGCACTGCTAGGATTGTTGGCCCTTTCGAAGGAGGGAGCGGACGCGAAGCTAGTGTGTTCATTGTGAGCCAGGTAGTGGCAAATAGGTCCGAAGAGAGCCTGAACTTTTCGAAAAAGCTCGACGAAATTTTAGATATGGCAGACGACGAACAGGGCGGTGCTGAGGAAGGCGTTGGTCCAGTAGGGAATCAGATGCCAGGGGGTCCGGCAGCTGGGCTTGCGGCAGCATCAGGAAATAGGATGGCGAACACCGATACCAACACTGAACAACTAAGTCGTTTGATGGCCATGATGGCGCAGCAAGGAGACCTAATGGCGCAGTGGACAAACGAACTCGGAAATATCAAGACCTATGTAGCCAACCTCAGCGGCCGAGTAGCAGAGATCTAAACCTCCGCAGAAAAGGCATTGGACCACCGCTTTACTCAGGCATCGACGCCGAACAACAGAGGCCAAACAAACTCAGATGGAGTAGGCAACAACACCAACAATGGAGAAAGACCAACGGACGGAGGAAGTCAAACCACACATGAGCCACTGCGTTGGAAGAAAATGGACCTGGAGAAGTAGCATATAAAGTTTGACGGCACAGACAAAGGTATTTCTGTAGAAAGTTTTTTGTTTCGAATTGAGAAGACGAGGGTACAGCATCAAATTACTCATCACCAGCTGTTTACTGATTTCCATTGCCTCGTGTCGGGCGCGGCTTTGAAATGGTACTGGCAGGTGTTAGAAGATCATGCAGAAGATACAAACTTCGGATACATGGACCTGAAGGCGGAACTGCTAGCCCATTTCAAAACCGCAGAGTCCGACTACGAGGTGATTCGGCAAATCATGGAACGAAAACAGTTGATGCGTGAGGGATTTGATAAATTCTATGGGGAAGTTCACAATCTAACGTTTAGGCTTCGGAAGAGAATTCCTGAAAAGGAGCTGGTGGGAGTTATTAAGGGGAACCTAAAGCCATACCTGGCTAACCTTACATTCTCCTCGAAAATGGACACACTAGCCGAGCTAAAGGCTGAGTGCCGTCGTGCCGAAAAGGTTATCAAGGAAAACAAAAGTAGGTCTAAAGGGGCGGCAAGCGAACTGGTCTACCCCGACGTACAGTTCTCAGAAGAGATGAGTTGTTCCAAGCCACTTGAAGCAATAGGAACCCATTTAAAAATAGGTCGAACAGTGGTCAGCTACCTGATAACAGGACACAAAACCTGGCACCGCGTGGTGCACCTGCAACAACGTCTACAACCGGTACCAAACCGACTATAAACTTTTTCTGTCGCTCACCTTTCCACTTAAGGTTGTGCTTCTCTTGTGGAATGCCGGTTGACCATTTTGTGAAGAATCCCGCCGAAGCCATGCGATGCAAATCTAGCTTCCACAACATGATCTGCTTTTCGTGTGGGAGGGAAAGCTCTTTTTGTGTTTTCAAACCTCCTAAGGGAAATGGGAATCTGGGAGAGATGGCCGGAATACTCATCCAGGAGAAGGAGCACCCGGACAACAAGCAATGAAAATTTTAAAAAGAGAAAATAATAATGAAAGAATAGAAAATAGTTTAGATGTAAAAAAGAAGAGAGGACTGAAGAGTTTACATATAAGGAAACTAGAATATGAGGAAGCACGGAGAAGAATATTTAATGAGGAGATAGTAGAAAGAAGAAGAAGCAGAAATTTTAAAAAGATACAAAAGATGAGAGAAAAGTGAAAGATGTTTAGAAGAATCAGGAGCAAAATAATTTCGACAATAGTCACTTTAAATGGTGACAATAGTTTTTTTGCGCAAACCAAGATAGGGTGTAAAGACACATTAGCTTTGTTAGATTCGGGATCAGGAGCATGTTGTCTGGGGAAAAATAGTGAGAAGTTTTTAGAAGGGCACGAAGCAAGGATTCTGCCAATAACACATCAATTTAATAAGAACGGAAGAGAAACACCAGTGACAGGCGTGGTAGTATTACCAATGATGTGGGATGACATGTGCAGGGACTTAGAGTTTTTAATAGTACCAGGGCTCCAACAAGAAGTATATTTAGGGATTGATTTTTGGAAGGTTTTCAACCTGATCGTAGTTAGTAGAGGCCCCACAGCTCGTCCAACCCACACGACAGTAGCAGAGCTCGCTCCGGCCGAGGGGGACTTGTCCTTCGACCCTGTACAACATGTGTTATCCCCAGACCAGACAGTAGCTTTAGAGAGGGTAAAGGCACAATTCCCGTCGTTCGCTGTCTTAGGATTGGGCCGTACCGGATTAGAAGAACATGTGATAGAGGTACGCGAAGAGAATTTACCTGTTAAACAACGCCACTAACCCATCTCACCAGCGATTCAAAAGTTAGTTAACGCGGAATTAGATCGAATGCTTAGTATGGGGATAATCGAAGAATCCAATAGTAGTTGGAACTCACCAGTTTCACTTGTTATTAAGGGAACTAAGAATCGAATTTGCCCGGATGCGCGTAAGGTAAATGAGCGAACCGTCAAAGACGCCTATCCACTCCCTCATATCGACGGAATTCTTTGCCGGCTGCAAAATACTAGGTATATATCAGCCATAGACTTGAAGGACGCCTTCTGGCAGATTCCGTTGGAAAAGAGGTCGAGGGAGAAGACAGCGTTCACAGTGCCAGGGAGACCCCTCTACCAATTTACAGTTATGCCCTTTGTACTGTGCAACGCGGCACAAAGAATGTGTCGATTAATGGACAAGGTTATACCCGCTTCGTTACGTGAATGTGTGTTTGTGTACCTTGATGACTTGTTAGTTTGCTCTGAAGATTTTTCGTCTCATATATGTTTGATAGAAAAGGTCGCTCAGTGTCTTCGCGAAGCAAACTGAACAATAAACGTAGAAAAAAGTAAGTTTTGTTATAAAGAAGTTCGATATCTTGGTTATGTTGTAGGTGACGGCTGCATTAGAACTGATGCAAACAAGGTAGCAGCTGTGAGGGACTTTCCCGAGCCGAAAACCCCGAAACAGTTACGACGGTTCCTAGGCATGTCAGGCTGGTACCGACGCTTCATACAAGATTACGCGACTATTGCAGCTCCGCTGCACGACTGCCTCACCAAGGAAAAGATAAAGAAATTCACTATGACTGATGACGCTAGACGGGCATTTGAACAACTCAAACAAAGCCTAATATCGGTTCCCGTCCTAACGCATCCAGATTTTAACAGACGTTTTTATATTCAATGTGACGCATCGACAGACGGAGTGGGCGGGGTTCCTTTCCAACTCGACGAAGACAATAACGAAAGACCAATTGCAGACGTGTCTGCAAAACTGAATAAAGCACAGAAAAACTACAGTGTGACAGAACTGGAATGTTACGCAGCGGTTCTAAGCGTTAAACGATTTCGACCTTACGTGGAGGGCTTGCCCTTCACGATAATAACGGACCAGGCAAGCTTAAAATGGCTTATGAACCAAAAAGACCTTGCTGGACGGCTTGCTAGATGGAATTTAAAACTCCAAAGTTTTGATTTTGACATCGATCATAGGAAAGGCTCACAAAACGTTTACCGGACACTCTCTCCAGAATGGACATGGAAGAAATAAGACCCAGTGACAGAGTCATGAACATATGTCCAGACTCACCATATTTTGACTCAGACGAATACCGTGAGCTACAAAAAACAGTGACGGACAACAAGGATAAATTGCCAGACTTATGTGTATCTGACGGATACGTATATAAACGGACACAGTTTGACCGGGGGATGTACTTCAAGCGGACCAAGCCTGGAAGCTTTGGGTTCCTTCGGGGCTGCGATCGGGTCTGGTAGAGTCTGCTCACAGCTCACCTTCAGCTGCTCATGGTGGAATCCACAAAACTTTTGTCCCGTTTACGCGAACGATATTACTGGCCAGGAATGGTAACAGAAGTTTGCACTTTTATTAAAGAATGTGAAGTCTGCTCAGAAAGCAAGGCACAAACTGCTTTTCACAAGCCCCTTATGGGCAAACAACATATAACTGAACCACCTTTTCAACATTTATTTGTAGATTTTATGGGTCGGTCCGTATCCTCGTACGTCTGATGGTAATGTTTATGTGTTTGTATGTTTAGACCATTTTACCAAATTTGTATTATTGAAACATATGCGTAAAGCAACTTCAGCGGAGGTGGTGAAATTTCTGGAACGAGAAGTCTTCCATATATTCGGGGTACCCGAATACATCAATTCGGACAATGGAAGACAATTCGTTTCAGGAACTTTCGCCACCCTCCTAGGGAAATATGGTACTACCCATATCAAGACAGCCTTTTATTCACCGCAGGAAAACGCCGCAGAGAGGGTCAATCGGTCGGTTCTCCAGATCGTAAGATCATTCATTAACGAAACCAAAAATCTTGGGACCGACATATTAGTGATGCGGCGTTTGCACTTCGAAGTGCTGTCCACTCCGCAATCGAACATGACGCCTTATCATGCCACTTTCGGTATGCCTATGATACTGCATGCAGCATCATACGAGCTATACCGCAAGTTGGAGGCGCTGAAGGATGTTGATTGCGAGGTGGAGGCAAATGGTGATAGATTGCAGTTTTTGAGGTACAAAATTAAAAGGGAGCTATAGTTAGCACACGAACGTAGTAAGAAAGTGTATGATACGAGAAGTAGGGACGTTACGTTTAAAATTGGACAAGTGGTATACCGCCGGAATTTTAAACAGAGCTCCCAGATTGACAACTATAATGCCAAACTGGCACCCAAGCAAGTCAAATGTATAGTGCCTAAAACAATAGAAAATTCAATGTACGAGCTAGGGGATGCTAACGGGAAAAGAATCGGGGTATACCACGCTAATGATATATTCACGAAGTAAATATTATATGTTGCATGTTAGACGTTGCACGTTGAATGTTAAATGTTAACAATGTGATTGTCAAATACCTGACTAATCTTCTACTTCGGACGACATAATTATTTATCTGCATGCTTGACGATTCCCATATCTGACTACCTTTCTATTGACGTAGGATTTTTAACGTTTTTACACTCAGTGATTTTTTTATACACCTACTTGACCATTTAGTAATTATTAAACCCCTTTTTATTTATTTATGCAATTATTTATTTTTTATTTTTGTTTTTTTTTAGTCAACTAGCAATAGTCAGCAATCTGTGATTTTTTTTTTTTCTCAACGACCTTAATCCTAACTGTGATATATTTGACTAACAATACTGATGACTTGGACTACTAAAACTGTGATATTTTTTTTAGTACCTAGAATTATGAATGAATTTGTAACATATTTAGTTAGCAGGTGCTTAGATAGTAATGTTGTAAGTACGTGTCGCAATTACGTGTTGCACATACCCAGCTACAACTGACTTGGAAGATTTTTTTTCTTGCCCGGCATTAAGTCGTGGGTCGAGGCCACATATTGGGGTTGATGAGGGAAAAGACGCGTAGAAGGCTGCGTATGAACTTCTTTTACGCACACGCTCCATGGGGCAAGCCCCATCGGCGGATGCGAGCCTGTTACGCTAGCCTTAAGATACATAGATACATATGTCACCAGCAACCGTACTTGTTCTTATGTTACACCATTATCGACAAAATGTATCTCAACCAGGTATCTGCGCGTGTTGCGCAACATTAGTGGAAGGAGACCTACATGTACAGGTATGAATGTGTGCATGGGCAAAAAAAAAAAAAACCAAATGCAATTGCACATGCGTGGGTGTGAATTGAGTGAAAGTGGTATGAAATTCCGTTTAGATACGAATGGGGGTATGCGCACGATCTAACTGAAGCTCAGAAGATCTGTGCAAAAGTTGGATCAAAAGTGCGTGGGCGTGCCGCGGAAAATTTAAAGTTAAGTGAAGAAAAAAAAAATCGATTTTTTTAAAATTCCGTATATTCGGAAAACGATTCCGTTTAAAAAATAGTACAATTGTAAAGTATAACAACGAGAAGCAAATTCCGTTTAGACATCCTGCCACCGGTAACGTACTGTTTATTTAACTTAATTCCTTAAAAGAAAAAAAATCTTTTTGTGTCTTTTCCTAATAATTTAAATTTGATAATTATTTCATTTTCATTTGAGAAAGACATTCACTTTTAAAATTAAGGGTTAGAAAAATTTAATAGCCCAACATCTGTCAATTTTATTTACCCTTTCTTGTACTCTCAAATTGAGTGAAGGTTCCCTTTTCCATCAAGGGAAAATCGAGTAAAATCAATTTTGATAGCCTGGCCAAATAACGCAAAAGAAGTTGTTTTTCTTGCAGAAATTAAATTTTGGAAAAAATTATTTTTTTCTTGCACGGTAAAATTAAATTAATCCCTTAGGTCACATAAAATTCAGTTTATGTAATTTCACCTTAGCTTAAACCTAATCTGACTTAAAAAGTTTTTTATTAAGCATAAATGGAAAAAAAATTCTTTAAAATGCAGACTAAAATTAAATAAGAAGTAAAGGAAGAGAAAAAATTAATTAGTAGAATAAAATAAAACTTTAGTGAATTTAGAAATTAAATTAAAGAAAGTTGATTTAAAGTCGAAAATTAAATTAGTGAAAGAAACCTAAAATGCTGAATTTGTTAAAACTGGGCATTTTTTTTTTGATTGGAAGTAACAATTGACGATAAATTTAATTGAAATAAAATTATATATATATACTCGAAAATAAACCCTATGTATATCCGCAGTTAATGTGAAGTGAAGTGAAAATTGTAGTTAAATTAGTTTAAAAATTAACTAAAGTTTAAATAAGTTTAAATAACTAAAATTTAAATTAGAAATTGAGATCAAGGTAAAATTGGTAGGAAAAAATTTAAAGTAGAATAAAATATTCAAAGAAATAAAACAAAAATTAAATTGAATTTATTTAAAAATTTGAAAAAAATGAATGAAATACTAGGGCTACCCCAAAAGTATAAGGTTTTGGACCGCCGGTCTAAACAAGGAGTTAAATAAATTAAGATTTGCTTCAAAAAAAGATTAAGGGAGGGAAGGCATGTAAAGATAGAATATATTAAAAATTAAAATATGTGAAATCTAAATGAAAAAAAAGGAAAAAGTACGCAAAATAAATTAGAAACTTGTTTAAAACAAAATTAAATGAAAATTTACGTCAAACACAGAGAGTATTACAAACTAAAGTTCAGGTAAAAATTTTAATTATGAAAAATGAAATGAGAATAAGGTTTAGTGAAAGGGGATCCAATTAAAGTAAGAAAGTGGCCGAGATAAAATAAGATTAAACATATTTAACATAAAATGGAAATGAATTTAAGAAAATAAAGATAGAACATTCGGTTTAAGTTTTTTTATTGCATACACATATGAATGTAAGTCCATACATACTGCATGATATGCCAATTGGAATTGGAAGGCTATGTGTAGGGTATGTCTGGACATACACAAGTAAAGGCAAAAAGCAATAAAGGAGCCGACTAGACCTACAATATACAGACAGTAGAAAACATCTTTTTTTTCTGTTTTCTATCTTTATAGATTTTGTGGCAGGACCTGGGAAGGGGCTAAAAACCTACTTACCCGCATTGTCATACATTTTCAAAGGAACTAGTTAAATTGGAAAATTTCAAAATACATATGTACGTTCCAACGTCATATGTAGCGAAAGAGATTGCCGTGGAATGAGAGAAGGGAAAGAGAGAGAGAGATAATTCCAGACCAGAGCACGATCGTGGCCGGCAGGCAGAAGTGTTAATTGAGCGAAAGCCAGCGCCCACGCCAACGCCAACTTTCAACAGAGCAAGCCAGCCAACGTCAGCAGCAGCGACAGCATAGCCACCAGCAGCAACGTCACCACCACCAAAGGCCAAGGAGGGCCGAGGGAACACATTTTTTTTTTATTTTTGCCTCATTACCATTTGTTAGTTTCGAATTTTTTTAAGTATCACTATTTCTTTTATTTTTGTAAAGATTTCCTTTCTTTTTTTTTGCTAGGGACACGTGGCTTGCACATTTCCCGTTTCTTTTTTGTTTTTATAAGCACATTTTTGTTGGCTTCTAAGCTAGATTTCGGGTTTTAGTTTTTTTGGTATTTTCTTTGTCATTTTTTTCCTTTGCACACGGATTTCTTTGGGTTTTTTGCGGTTTCTAAACAATTTTTATCTCCTCACACTTTCAAGTTCAAGCTACTAATAAAAATTTTTTTTTGTAAGCAAATTTTTATGACACTTACATACTTTTTTCGTGTGATTTTTTTGTTCCTTTTGTACCTTTTGGCCGCACAATTTTGTGACCCACTCGACGCCCGCTACCGCGAAGGAGTAAGCGTAGAGTCGATTGCAAAATTCCATTGAACCTTTTAGGCAATGAACGTATGGTATTTGTACGAGTAAGAAGAGACATATGTATGTAAACTTTTCCTCCCTCACAGGAACCCCACAGCTTGAAGGCGCCTACAATGCTGATGTGCTGAGATCAGGTGAGTGAGAAAACGAAGAAAAAAATAAAAGAAAACAAAAATCACCATATTCTTCTCTTTACATATACACGTATGCAAGCATTGACCTATATATATACCTATGTACATAATACCTTAGCTTAAGTCAGGAATTTGCATTAACTTTGGCTGTTTTGGTTTCCTTCTTTCCATACATATACATATACATGCCGATGGATCTTTTTACTGTTTATTGAAAGGAAAGATATGACAATGATTTTTTTGTAGAAGCAAAGTATCTTTCTATTACAGAGTACATTCCGGTGCGACGGATTGTACGCAACCCTCAGTACTGTTCATTCACTTTTGTTTGAATTTTCTTGAATATTTTTTTGCTCCAACCTTGACGGGTCGTTGAATTCACTGTAGAAGGATTATCTAAAAATTTCGATAATATTTTCTGTTTATATAGATACATTTTATTACTAAATAGAATTGTCAAAACATATGTATTCCTTTTGTTCGCGATAACTTTTATATACGTAGATTTAAGCCTAGTGGTTAGGGTGTCATATACTTTTTTGGTTTGCGGATTTAAAAATTAAATAAAGAATGTTTATAACGTTGTCAAATTTGAAAGGTTGAAACTAAATTTATTTCGATAATGGAAGGCTAACTTATCAACTCTTTGGTGTGGGTGTTGTGCCCGGTAGGAAGAGGGGAAGTGGGGGGAACAATGACGTGAAAGACCATTAGACAGGCGAACTTGAGTCAGGTATTGGGGGCGCTGTAAGAATAGAGGAGTCAGCACAGCGCCTATGGCTTCGCGTAAGATCCGCGAAGACGGTGGGTAGACTCCCCCTGACTCTGGACGGGCCTTCTTTCCTTTTTCTTCCATTTCCTACTTTCCCTCTATTTATGTATTCTCCTCTAGGCACGAACCACTTTTTTTGTTTAGATAACTGCGGGTAAGGCAGGTGTGCAAAACCCCACCCCATTCGACGAGCTAGCAGGGGCTTGCAACCATGCCACATGCCACCTCCGCCTTACCATTAAAAGTCAGTTATCATAACATATTGGAAAAGTTATGGACTAATTAATTCTTCCTTTAAATAGACAAAAGCTTTTTGAATTTCTTCTGTCCAATTGAAGGAAACATTATTTTTGCAAAGCCTAGTTACTTTTCTTGAGTATTCTGCGAAATTCGGTACAAATCTTCTGTAATAATTGCAGAAGGCTACGAATCTTTTAACTTCATCAGCCGTTTTTGGAGTTGGGTAGTTTTGTACTATTTCAAATTTCTTTTGGGTCGGGCATTATTCCCTTGCTTTTGCATTTCTGTCCTATATAAATTGCTTCTTGGCTGAAAAATAAGCATTTGTCTGGATGTAGTTTTAGGTTGTATTTCCTATAGATGGAGAACACGTCTTTAAAATTTTTCATCATGTATTGATGTGGAACAGCCTAATACAACTAAATCATCCATGTATAGAAATGCTTGAGAAGGTTTAAGGCTTGCGAATGCGAAGGTCATCATTCTTTGGAATGAATTAGGTGCTACTTTTAACCCATATGGTAATCTCTTGAACCTATATGTGCCATCTTCGGCGGGTAACGAAGTTATATCCCTAGAATCTGGGTATAATTCTATTTGGTGAAAGCGTGACATAAGGTCTAAGCATGAAAAATATTTTGCTCTTCCCAGTTGGTCTAAGATTAATCTGCTGCTAACTTTTTGTTTACCTGTGTATAATCAACAACCAATCACCATCTTTTTCCTGTATGCCCTGGTAGTGATTTTTTAGGGACTAATAAAATTGGGCTATTGTATTCGGATATGGATTGTTCTACAATATCATCCTCAATTAATTTCTTAACTTGTTTACTTATTTTCCCTTTAAAATAAAATAAATGTTAGGCGCGATAACCTCCGAAGAGATCTAAGGCCGAGCTTCTCTTCCAATTTGCGTCGTGCTCCTCTTGATTTTCCCTACAAATTTGCCGGACGGGACCTACATGTTTTATGCCGACTCCGAACGGCATCTGCAAGGCAGATGAGTTTTCACTGAGAGCTTTTCATGGCAGAAATACATTCGGAGCGCTTGCCAGACACTGCCGAGGGGCGACCCCGCTTAGAAAAATTTTCTTCTAATTGAAAAACCTTATTTCTAAAATTTTGATGTTGCTTTGCCCGGGGGTTGAACCCGGGGCATACGGTGTGGTTGGCGGAGCACGCTACCATCACACCACGGTGGCCCTTTATGTGCCTTAATAATCTATAAGTTTTTATATATACTGGGGTATCATCATTCATTTGTAATTTTTGTTTGTAAAAGTTATTAGAATATATTGGTTCCGTTTCCAGTGCAAATATGTCTATGTATTCTGTGCGTAGCTAAGTTAATTGGGAATTGACACATTTTGGAAAATTTTTGTAAGTCTTTTTAATTTTTCTGTATCGTTGTTACTTTTACTATGTGTGGCTGTTTCAATTAGTGTATAGTTATCTAAATTTTCGGTATTAATGTTTTAATTCTGAATAGTTGTGTTTTTATTTGTTTATTTGCGGTGTTGATAATTCTAATGAAAATTTGATATTTATTTGTGATTGTGTTTGCAATGAAAATACATTCGGATAATTGTTGATGGGGTATAAAAATATTTTTATTATTGGGAGTTTACATTGATTTGTCTAATGACCTCAGACCTAGCAGGAATCGTGATTGTATTGACGGACGGACAATTTGTCATGTGAATTGTTACATTTTCTGGAAAATCGTATAGTCTTAGGATTAATTTGTCCTCTGTTTTACTATATTCTAAGATGCAATTGTATTTCTTTATTAAGACTAGTCCTATAATTCCGTCGCATGGGATTGAGAAATCGTTTTCTTACTTACTTATTTACTTATTATATTATAAATTAGGAGATCATCATCTTTTAAATCTGCCTCGATAAATTCCATAATTATTATTTCGGTAATTTCCGCGGAAATTACCACGGTACTGATTTTGTTGCCTTATGCTCAAAATCGTATTTGATCTACCCGTTGTCTCTGTGCAGCTTTTAGTGAATTTAGAAATGGCATCATTCATTGATGTGAATGTTCCAGCTTGCATTATCATTTTTTACTTTGTCTTTGGAGCAATTCTTGCACATAGCCTTAACTGCCGCTTGTGTTGAATATCTGGCGGCCAAATCTGGGTATAGTCCATCTGATATATATGTTCCTTCTAATGATCTGGTAATTTTTTCAATTTCTGCAGTATATTGATTTACGGTTTTGCTGCGTTGTTGTATATTCAGGAGTTTTGCTGTCAAAACTTCTACTGATTCTCCTTTTATAGCTGTATTAAGCTTTGATTTCATTTGTTCAATTGTGTTTTCGTTGCTAATGAAATTTCTTGCTGCGCCCTTCAGCATAGTTTTTATCATAGTTATTGCCAAAACTTCATGATTATCATTGATTTCTTCTAAGATATCAAGAGCGTCTAGAAAGCTGTGCAAATTCTCTGGCTTACTATCAAACTCTGGTAGCACTGATGAGGCAGTTGTAATGTTTATTATTGGGATATCTAATGGTTTATTTTCTTGAGGTGATGGATCTGGCTCATATAGGGTTCTGACATGATTGAGTTGAAATCAACTTGAAGCTTCTCCTCTACTGTGGTTGGTATTGTTATTTCTATACCGTGTCTTGCTAAAGAAGATGCCAATTTATCTCGTACATTGGAAATAATTTGGTATGCTTCCTTTTGGTGGTCTTTTGTAAGTATATAGTTTACTTTGTTAATCACATGTCCTATGTTATTTAGTGATTCTAAAATGATGTTCAAATACTTAGCTACTATTTCTGTTTTTATACTCAGTTGAGCAGAGCTCACAGAGTATATTAACTTTGATTGCATAACGGTTGGTGTACAGGTATAAAGGAATCGAGATAGACTTCCATATATCAAAATCATCAGGATCGAAAAAAAATTTGATTGAGCCATGTCCGTCCGTTAACACGATAATTTGAGTAAATTTTGAGGTATCTTGATGAAATCTGGTACGTAGGTTCCTGAGCACTCATCTCAGATCGCTATTTAAAATGAACAATATCGGACTATAACCACGCCCTTTTTTTCGAATTCGAAAATTTCGAAAAACCGAAAAAGTGCGATAATTCATTGCCAAAGACGAATAAAGAGATGAAACTTGGTAGGTGAGTTGAACTTATGACGCAGAATAGAAAATTAGTAAAATTTTGGACAATGGGCGTGGCACCGCCCACTTTTAAAAGAAGGTAATTTAAAATTTTTGCAAGCTGTAATTTGGTAGTCGTTGAAGATATCATGATGAAATTTGGCAGCAACGTTACTCCTATTACTATATGTATGCCTAATAAAAATTAGCAAAATCGGAGACCGACAACGCCCACTTTTAAAAAAATTTTTTTTTAAAGTAAAATTTTAACAAAAAATTTAATATCTTTACAGTATATAAGTAAATTATGTCAACATTCAGCTCCAGTAATGATATAGTGCAACAAAATGGAAAAATAAAAGAAAATTTCAAAATGGGGGTGGCTCCGCCCTTTTTCATTTAATTTGTCTAGGATAATTTTAATGCCATAAGTCGAACAAAAATTTACCAATCCTTGTGAAATTTGGTAGGGGCTTAGATTCTGGGGCAATAACTTATTTTTGTGAAAAAGGGCGAAATCGGTTGAAGCCACGCCCAGTTTTTATTCACAGTCGACCGTCTGCCCTTCCGCTCGGCCGTTAACACGATGGCTTGAGCAAAAATCGATATATCTTTATTAAAATCAGCTCACGTACTTATCTAAACTCACTTTGTATTGGTATAAAAAATGGCTGAATCGGACTATGACCACGCCAACTTTTTCGATATCGAAAATTACGAAAAACGAAAAAAATTCCATAATTCTATACCAAATACGAAAAAAGAGATGAAATATGGTATTTGGATTAGTTTATTGACGCAAAATATAACTTTAGAAAAAAACTTTGTAGATGGGTGTGACACCTACCATATTATGTAGAATGAAATGAAAAAGTTCTGCATGGCGAAATAAAAAACCCTTGAAATCTTTGCAGGAATACTGTTTGTGGTATTATATATATAAATAAACTGGCAGACCCGTCACACATTTTTCTGCCCTAAATTTGGTCTATCTGCATATATTTTAATAAGCTTTTTCCATCTAACTCTACCCTTCCCCTCTTCACTTTTTCTTAATCCTTTTATTCAGTCCTCCCTCCGTCTTTTTCGCTTCATCTATCTCTATTTTCGTCCCACTCTCAGTCTCCTTCTCCTTCTCTCTTTTCTCTTTTCTAAAGTTTTTCCCATTCTTCTTCATCCCTTATTGCCAGGCAAATCGAATAGGACGTATGTAAATAGTTATGTGGGTATTATTAATTCCTGTCTTTATTTCGGCTTCGCATGCACATTTATCAGTTTTGCCAGGTTAATGCAACTAAATCGAATATCACAATGAAAATTACTTTAAAGCTCTCAGCAACAACTTTCATTTGATATCCATATTACACACACATTCTAGGGGTATCCGGGTCTAGGTTTTGCCCATATCTTGAGACCCTAGTCACGCAGCGGTATAAAAATTACTCTTTACTAAAGAACAGCTTCAATGGGTATCAACATAATGTAAAAACACATCCTAGTGTTACCCTGATGCACGTTTTTGCCTATATCTCGAGATACTTCACAAATAGGTATGAAAACTACCCTGTACTAAAGCACTCATCAACAGCTTTCATTTGTTTTCCATATTATATAAACACTTTCTAGGGGTACCCGGGTCCACGTTTTGACCTCAATCTCGAGACCCTAGTCACCAATAGGTATGAAAACTACCCTGTACTAAAGCACTCATCAACAGCTTTCATTCGTTATCCATATTCTATAAACACATTCTAGGGGTACCCGCGTCCACGTTTTCGCTTATATCTCGAGACCATAGTTACCCGCGGGTACGAAAAATACCCCGTATCAAAGTACTCATGAACAGCTTACATTCGATACCCGTATTGTACAAACATATCCCACGATTAGCCAGGTCCACGTTTTGATCTCAAGGCCCTATCCAGAACGGGATAAAAATTAGCCTATATTTGTCTTCTGGTTCTAAGCTACCTCTCCACCAATTTTCAGCCAAATATGTTCTTCCGTTACTTCCCCTTCAATCACTCTTTATATATTAAAAAAAGCGCATCAAAATCCGTTGCGTATTTTTAAAGGTTTAAGCATTCAAAGGGACATGAGGACAGAAAAAGCGACTGTTTTATACTATGTAGTGTTGTACATCCATACATACTTATGAACCTACGCCCGAAGTTAAACAACGCAGCGAATGGTATATATGTACGTATGTATGTGTCGCATCAAGCCTCACTCGAAAGCAATTAGCGCGGACAGTTCACAGCGAACAAACACACATACGCATTTTTTGATAAAAATGTTACTTTTGTTTAAACAATTTGGCTGATATAAGAAAGGAATCAAGCATTTTTTTTTATGCAGATCGAAGGTAAATATTTTAGAGTTTTACTGAAAAGTAGAATTTTTTAAATCCATCCATCTGTTTATGAGTTATAGCTGTGTAAACAAAAATTGTACGATTTTTTACTACATTTTGGCAATTTGCCACGCCCCTATAATATATATCTTCAAATTATATTAACTGTACCATCTCACGTAGCTAAGCTTTCATATGCAAAAAACCGTTTTAAAATCGGAGCATTCTGTGTGAAGTTATGTGCATACATGGCATTTAGCGACTTTATTTTATAAGATTTATAGATAGATAGATTAGCGGTATCCAACAGATAATGTTCTGGGTCACCCTGGTCCACATTTTGGTCGATATCTGGAAAACGCCTTCACATATACAACTACCACCACTCCCTTTTAAAAGCCTCATTAATATCCTTTAATTTGATACCCATATCGTACAAACACATTCTACAGTCACCCCTGGTCAACCTTTATGGCGATATCTCGCCCAATACCCATTAACACCTTTCATTTGATACCCATATCGTACAAGCATATTCTTGAGTCACCCCTGGTCCACGTTTATAGCTATATCTCGAGAAAGCGTCCCCCTATAGAACTAAGGCCCACACCCTTTTAAAATACTCATTAATACCTTTCGTTTGATACCCATATTGTACAAACGCATTCTAGAGTCACATACCCATATCGTACAAATTCTAGGGTCACCCCTGGTCCACCTTTATGGCGTTATCTCGAAACGGCGTCCACCCATGGAACTAAGGATCACTCCCTTTTAAAATACTCATTAACATCTTTCATTTGATACCCATATCGTACAAACAAATTCTAGAGTCACCCCTGGTCCACCTTTATGGCGATATATCGAAAAGGCGTTCACCTATAGAACTAAGGCCCACTCCCTTTTAAAATGCTCATTAACCCCTTTCATTTAATACCGATATCGTACAATCAAATTCTAAGGTCACCCCTGGTCCACCTTTATGGCGATATCCCTAAATGGCGTCCACCTATAGAACTAAGGCCCACTCCCTCTTAAAATACTCTTTAATACCTTTCATTTGATACACATGTCATACAAACATGGTTTTTTCCCTTATGTTGCCACCATAGCTCTCAACTGAGTATGTAATGTTCGGTTACACCCGAACTTAACCTTCCTTACTTGTTATTGTAGGGTTTTTGTTTATGCATTTGTATGATTTGTCAGATTTTGCTTTTTCTTCTGTTAGTCTATTGTTAATATCTTTCCATTGGATCATCTTTACTATGACATTTTCAAGGGTTTTTCCTATCTATTTTCTGGTAATTGAATGTATACGAATTTTTTTTTTTGGAATTTTCAAGTTTTCATTATTTATTTATTTCTTACTTAAGGTCTATTTGACAAATATTTTTCCATAATTAGCATTATTTCTTTTTCTGTTGTTGTTGGGTGTTTAACGTCTTCCATGATAGGCTCTTCGTCCATATCTATGGAATCCCAAAATTTCCTTAAACAATTTAATTCTTCTTCATAATCACTATCTTTTAACTCTAAAGTTTCATTTTTATCCCACTTAATGGGGTTTTTTGAAAAATCTCTCGGCATTCCAATTTGCTTATTTTAGATACAAAAAAACTTAATTTTGTTATTGATATTAGAGAAAAATTGTAAGGTTTACAAACGGCGATGGCTACTAAGACATATTTCTGAATTTCCCTTCTTCATCAGCTAGCTTTTCGGGAGCTGAGCATTGAACTCGAATCTCCAATATTTATACCAGTGCAAAGGCAGATAACTTTATCTACTCATCCATATGAATGTCCCGTTGCTCGCTTTACAATTGGTCTCTAAGAATTGCCTTTTTGTTTCTATTCCTTTTATTCACCATTTAGGCAAATACACTCTGTACGTAGTTTATTCCTAATAGTGTGGATGTGATTTTAGGTGCCCCTATGAAAGCTTATTAATATTTATTTGGATTTTTACATTATTTGTTTTTAATACTTCCGCTGTTACTACTATATCAATATGATCATATCTATTTAATTAGCGAGCTTTGCTCATATTGCCTTTGCACTGGTATGAATGTTGGAGATTCGATTTCAATGCTCAGCTCCCGAAAAGCTAGCTGATGAAGAAGTGAAGTTCAGAAACATGTCCTAGTAACGATCGCCGTTTGTAAACCTTACAATTTTTCTCTAATATCAATAACAAAACCATTACTGTTGTTCTTCTAAAAGGGATTTGACCTGCCTTGCATGTACTTGGATCATCCAATACCTTGCTTTTCTCTATTTTTGTTGTGCTATGGCCTTATAATGAAGGAGTACGTCTTGTCGAAGTATTTGCGTACATATCGCATAATTGCATCATTTTGGCACGGATATGTGGCCATTAACTATTAATTTTTATAGAGAAAAAAAAACTTGGAAGGATCTTTATCCAGTGTGATCGTATTAGTAGTTTGCTTATTAGCAATTTTTCTTCTACTTTCTTGAACAAACTGTCAGGATCCTCATATAATAAATCGAAATGATTTTATATTCATGGTAGAATCAGAAGTGTCTTTATTTTGAAATTTTATACAAAATATTCTTATTCTACAGATACTTACTTATACTAATACTTACAAACTAATTGTACATATTTCCTGTATGCAAAGTCAGCATATTAGAATGACATATTTAGGCATATGAGTACAGAAGTATGTATAATGGACAAACTGTATCAGTCAGCGTGACTAATTGATCGATGTAAACAAATATGTGCATTCAATGCAGAAGTACATGCTTAGAGATTGGATATTTGGGTTATTAATATTTTGTTACATGTGTGGTCTGCATGTGTGTAAATATGTAATGAACAATGAATGCACCGAAAGTGGAACTAATTCTGAGGCACGTTACAGTGCAGTGTTACATGGAAATGCCCCTTGTTCGAAATGCACTTAACAATACAAAATACACAAGCACTTATAGACCACACAAATAGCCGACCCAAATATTTAGGCATGCTCAGCGGGAGTTCACCAATAGGTTATTAATACTTGCATATGCAATGCATAGTTGTCTACATTTGTCATCCAGTCACATTGGCTAACCCACTTATCGATCAGTCAATGGTCAATGTGACTGCCAAAATATTTATATGTAATATTTATATGTATCTATTTGCATGTGTCCGTAAATAGGTTACTAGAATAATAATATGCTGACTTGTCATATATGTACTAGGAATGTAGGTTCTTTTTAGTTTGTAAGTATTAGTGTAGTGTATTAGGAGTAAATGTATTACGTGGTGTACGGACGTGTTTTTTCTTTGCTCCGCATTATGGTGAATTTTATCATAATAAACCGTATTTAATTTCGTAATTTTATGACCATTTGTCGTGCAATTACATATTGACTCTTGGTGTATAAACTTTATTGGCGCTAACCGCTGCCAAGTTAATCGAATATTCATTTAATTTTAAAATGTCTTGTTTGTGCAAACAAAAAGTTGATCGCATAGATCCAAAAATTCAGTGTGCAAAGTGCAAAGAAAATTTGCACTTGCATTGTGTTGGTTTTGTGCAAACCGATGTTGACTATTTGCTCTCGGCAGGTAAATCTTTTTTGTGTGAGAAGTGCATGGCAGAGCGTCGGTCATCTTTTCGCCCGCCTGTATATCCTGTTGCAGCGTGTGAACGACCACTTGAAAGTTCTTCATTGAACACAAACAATACAAACAATATAAATAATTTGAAACCCACTGTGGACAATGAACTCTATGGTTTGCAGGCAGAAGATGCTAATATGCATTCCTCTTTACGCTTCTTTCTTGATGACAACAAACAGTTATCACGAAAGTTTGATGCTTTATGTGCCGAATATAAATTGTTGTCTACAAACCTACAAGACAGAGATGCTGTTATAACTTCTCTTAAGTCGGAAATAGTAGATTTGATAAAGGCTGTAGTCGATTTGCTTAAGCTGGTTTCGGACAATGCTCTTAATGTAAACAAACAAAAAGAGTTTTCTGATAATGTTAATGTTCCTGCTTGCTCTTTGGTTATGCGGGATGCTGTCGCTGCTGCTGCCGATGATGTTGCTGGCGTACCAAAATCAAATACTGTTGATACGTCTATTAATAGTATGACCGTGTTGACAAATAACTCTCTCACTGAGTCTAAAAGGTAATGCGACTGAACATAATAATGTCAGAGACATACATTTGCCGAATAATAATACCCAGCCGTGTATTTCAAAGGGTGCAGATAATAAGCTTGGTGTGAACCGTACTAACTCTTGTCCGACTGCGAAGGGTAGTAAGAAAAATAAAACTAAACCAGTATTAACGAATGCTTCCGCTGCTTCGGTGCCACTTTCTACTGCCTCTGTGTCTGCCAACACTACTACCTCTTCTACTACTTGTGCCACTGGTACTAATACTTCGTTGCCAATGAGTTTCACTACGGTGGTAGCCCAAAATAATGACCCATCAGCTGCAAATGTTGGACTGCGGGATGCTCATACTGTGAGTAACACGCAGAATAATGATAATGTTGCTGGACCTTTCCCGGTAGGGAGGAGTGCCAAGAAGAATCTAAGTAAGCCACTGGTTCTTGGCGTAAATACCAACTCGGAACTGTGTGTAGCTTCGAGTATGAAGTGGCTGCACGTCTCATCGTTCTTGCCCAAAGTGACCGAGGATGATATTTTAAGCTATGTCACGAAACATTCTGGCATTGGTAAAACTTATTTGAAATGCGACAAGCTCGTAAAAAGTGGTACCAATCTGTTCGAACTAAGGTGAGTCAGTTTTAAACTAGGCGTATCGGAATCTTATTACAATAAAGTTTTTGATGCGAACATCTGGCCTGTTAACGTTATTCTACGGCCGTTCCGTTTTTTTCCAAGGGGCGGTGCAACTCAACAAGTGGTGTAGCAACATCCCTGAATGTCAAACCGAACTCTTTGGCGTTTAGTATATATTATGAAAATGCTTCTGCGCTTAGAACTAAGTCTAAAGCAGTATATGAATTTAGTTCACTTTTGGGTTATGATGTTTACGCTTTCGTGGAAACCTGGCTAAATGAAAATTTCTATGACAACGAATATTTTGATCCCGAAATGTACAACGTATATAGAAAAGATCGAGATGCGTTAAAAACTGGCCTGTCCCGAGGAGGTGGTACTTTAATTGATGTTCGGCGTAAATATCACTCATCATCTATTTCGCTGCAGAATGAGGACACGCGGTTGGATCAACTGTGTGTATGTGTCAATGGGTCATCGACACTGTTTATATGTGTATCTTACATTCCGCCTGGTAGTATTGACAGTTTGTATAAAGTACATACTGATAATCTTATAGACTCAGTTTCTACGAAATCAGAGTGTAATTTTTGTATTTTAGGTGATTTCAATATAGGAGATGTGAGCTGGGCGCCAGTGGGTGAGAGTTTAACTTTGTACCCCAACAATGTAACTAGCTTTTCCGAAACGTATGTTGTTGACAACTTATTAAGCGTAAATCTTACCCAAATTAATGCAATTTTAAACAAACTGTTTAAAACATTAGATCTAATTTTTTTAAGTGAAGATATGAGTTTTTCTTTGAAAGAGTGTCTCGACCCTCTGTCATGCCCCGGCTTGCACCATGTTCCTCTTGTCCTGCAACTGGAGTTTTACGAATTTAGAAATGTCGACTTAGATTTGCTACCGGATAATTACTGTTTCAAAAATTGCAACTTTAATGCCATTAGCGATAGAATCAATTTGCATGATTGGGATACTATATTTTCTGGGAAAAGTGTAAATGAATGCTTTGATCTTTTCAAAGTTAAAGTCAATGAAATTTGCTCCACTTTAATTCCTCGAGTGAAAAGGAAATGTTACAAAATACCTTGGTATACAAGAAAGTTGAAAAGACTTAAAAATTTAAGGAATAAGTTTTTTAAAGGGTATAAATTATCGAAAATGCGTCTTCATAAGGATAAATATTTATTATACTCAAGTAAGTTTAAATCTTTGAGTAAGAAACTTCATAAAGATTATGTTGCTAAATTTTAAAGGCATATTAAGTTGAACCCTAAATTTTTTGGCGTTACGTTAAGGCTAAAAAGTCGTGTGCAATTATCCCATCTCAAGTTTCTTATAATGGAAACTCTGCGTATTCCCTCGGCGAAGCTGTCAACCTCTTTGCTGATTTTTTCGGGGCGAATTTTGAGACTGGGATGTTTCTCACCGAGGAACTGGATACGGAAAATGACACCCCTATTAATTTTGGTCAATTGTCCCTGACTCTTGAAGATGTCATTTGTGGCATCTCGGTGATCAAGTCGTCAGTGCAAATTGATGTAGATGGGTTCTGTTCTTTTTTGTTTAAAAATATTGCAGCAATTGCGTATCCAACCTTATTAATGTTTAATAAATCTCTCAGGAATGGAGACTTCATAAACGCTTGGAAGGTAACGTCTATTACCCCAATATTCAAGAGTGGTAATAAAAGCAATGTTGCCAACTACCGTCCTATTTCTAAACTTTCCACTGTCTCGAAATTGTTTGAAATTGTAGAAAAATATTCTTCGCAGTAAAGACCTTTATTTCACCTAATCAGCATGGATTCATGCCTGGCAGATCAATTGTAACTAATCTAGCAGTATTTTCTAAATACTGTATTTCTTCATTTAATAGGAGGGCACAAGTTGATACTATCTATACCGATTTTTCGAAAGCTTTTGACAAAGTCAACCATTCATTACTAATATCTCAACTTGCTGGCTTGGGCTTCCATTCTAGTATGCTATCTTGGGTGTGATCTTACTTGGCAGATCGTAGCTGTGTTGTTGTGGTAGATGGTATTTGTTCGCGGTTGTTTACTGCCACTTCTGGTGTACCCCAAGGGAGTGTGTTGGGTCCCTTATTATTTGTTATCTTTATTAATGACATACATCATTGTTTCAGTTATGCTGAATTCTTATTGTTTGCTGATGACTTGAAAATTTTTGCATCAATCACGACTCAATCTGAGTCCACTATGCTCCAAGCTGATCTTGATAACGTAATGGACTGATGTAGACGGAATCGTCTGATTTTAAATATAAGTAAATGTTTTAGTATTACCTTTGCTAAAACTTGAAATATTCTTCCTGTTTCTTATCATATTGGGGACTCTACGCTGAGGGTTGTTGATGAAATATCAGATGTTGGTGTAGTCTTTGATGCGAAGTTTCTATTTCACAGTCAGATTAATTATGTCATTCCACACTCGCGTTCATTCGCCGTTTCAGTATGGATTATAGTGATCCTTGTACTTTAAAACTTTTATTTACAACCCTAGTGCGGTCTAAACTAGAATATGCTGTTTTTATTTGGAGGCCGTACCATGCCTGCCATATAGACCGACTTAAGCGTATTCAAAAAATATTTTTGCGATTTGCCCTCCGGTCTTTGCGTTTTCACGTTCATGTTCCAACATACAGTTCTAGGTGTCTTTTAATTAACCTTAAATCTTTAGTGAGTAGAAGATCAATGCATTCATTGACATTTTTATATGATATCATCAATGGGACGGTTGACTCGCCCTATCTATTAGAACGTATACGGTTCAATGTACCATCGCGAACCCTTCGATGTCACGATTTTTTCTGGTTAGATAGATTTATAACGACTTATGCTTCCAATTCTCCAATTGCTAGGGCAATGAGGGAGTTTAATTTGCTGTATTCTATAGATATTAGGGGGACTCATGTAACCTTATAAATGTCTTATAAAGTGTGTAAACGTATAAACTTATCTAGTGCGTAAACGATCTGTCAAATTTTGTATGAAAAATCATTTACACAATTTATGTAAATTTACGCATTTCATTGTGTAAACGCGGTAAACTCAAAGGAATGCAACCTTACAGACATTACAGCAAGCATTTTCATCAGAAATCTGCAACATCAGCAAGTCATTTACAAGTATATCTTAGTAAAGACGTTTTAGTTTTGATTTTTTACTTAATCTTGGTGTTTTTTAATTTGTATAACAATCAAAAATTGTTGTTTTGGCAATAATACAGCTGATAAACAATTATGTGCGTTCATATAACAGCGTGTGTAAATTGATATAATTTTACAACTTATAAGTTTATATGCTTTCATGAGTCCCCCTATTGATTTTGCATTAAATAAATTTAGGTTTAAACTCCTATTGAATGAAATAATTTGAATATTATATATTTATTAGTTAAGATATATTAGTAAATAGTGTGTAAGGAGGTTCTGATTGTCCTACATTATAATATGAATAAAAAAATAAATTAATAAATAAATACGTATTTGTAAAGTAAGAAATTTTGTATAAAAGAGAAAACATTTTCAAATAAAGAATCAATAATTTTCTAGTCGCAAGCCATACAGCGCGTAGGAATTATTTAATATTGCAAGACGCAAGCCTCACAGCGCGTTTCAAACTATTTTATATTTCATGGCGATCCTTGCCAGTTCGATCCTTAATAAGCATAAAGTTTGCTGAACAAGCAAAAATTGCTAAAACGATCTAACTGGAAGAGATCCTGCCAGTTTGAAAAGCAGGACATTTAAGAAATCCTGCCATACTGGAAAAACTAATACCTTGGAAGGAGCAAAGGATAAATAACGCATATGCATACCCAAATGCAAACTCAATCGCAAACGCAAACACAAACCACAGGAATTATTTTCAACCCCCAAACAGAATGCATTATTTTCAAACAACCAACGTACGAGCAATTTTGACGTATTTACATCTTTCATAGCATCTTCTACAACGCATAAAAGGGTATAATAAATTGAGCAATTTAGCCGCAAAACAGGACAGATATCTTTTCGCCTGGTGGCGTACCGTTTGAGGCTGGCAGCAGAAATTTAAGTATAAAATATAAGCATAAATTTGGCAGCTTAACTAAGAGCAAAAATTTTCATTTCTGCTTAGGAATTATATTAAGTTAGAAATTTCTCTTTCATTAATAGGATTAATAATTCTTTTTTTAATAGGACTTTTGTTAGACTATGAGAGAAATTGAAAAAAAATTTCTTTTAAATAACTGAATGTTGAAATTAACTAAATAAATCTGTTAAAACTTGTTAAAATTAAGTACCCTTAAATTATTGAAAATTTTTATTGACTAAATTGGAATGCCTAAGAATTATTGGAAAAACCCCATCGAATGGGATGACAAGGCAACTTTAAAATTAGAAATAGTAGATTACGAAATGGAGTTAAAGTGGCTAAAACCCTTTTGGAAAAAGATAGGCATGAATAGCGAACCTACAGGAGAGGATGCAAAAAATCCTAGAACCAGGGAAAAATCATGAGAATGATTAGGATGGTCTTCCCTAATAGGGATTAAATTAAGTTAAAATAGCATTGAGAAAAAAATATATTCATTTTAATAAATAAATAAAATAAAACAACGAAAAATTTTTAATCTTTTAGATATGGTATGGTATCCTAGGAGAAATAGCAAAATACGAATTCGAGATGCCATGAAATGAACCAATGGGAAGAAATTTACGATACATTATCCGAGGAAAAAACGAAAGCTGATAGGTCATACAAATGCATAAATAAAAATACTAATATGAAACTAGTAAAGGTGTCTAAGTTCGGGTGTAACCGAACATTATATACTCAGCGTGAGCTTCAATTGCACATTTCATTTCAGATAAATTACTTTTCTACATAACACGTGGCACCGCCCGTTTAAAAAAAATGTCTCCCCATTTCCTCTTACGATAAAACTTGATAAGTGAAATATTATTGATTCAAAACAATTTTTTTCTAAGTTATAGGTTATATGGTCGTAGACTAGACCCTTTTAAACCTTTTAAACTTGTTTTATATCTAAATTGCCGTGGTCTTTAAGCGGTCCCTTCCATTCTTACTAGAAATATTTTCTGCTATAAGGAAAATATGTGACCTAATTTTGTTACGATATGTAAATTTTTCTTCGAGTTATAGCTCCCGAAATATTGAAAATTGCTTAGACAGAAAAGGAGCGGTGCCACACCCATTTTTTCAAATTTAAGTGTTTTCCAATTTAATGTTATAATTCAATTTAGAAAGTAAAATTCTATTTATACAAAGCTCTTTTTTGCTAAGATATAGCTTATTATTTTCGTCTACGACCCTTTTAAAAATCCTTTATATAAAAGTGGGCGTGGTCTTTAACCGATCTTGTCCATTTTTTCTAGAAATATTTCTTTGTATAGGGAAAATTTGTGTACCCAATTTTATTAAGATCCGTTAATTTTTCTTCGAGTTATGGCTCCCGAAATATAGAAAATTGCTTAGTCATAAAAGGGGCGGTGCCACGCCCATTTTTAAAATTTGAAGTTTTTCCTATTTATTGTTATACATACACTTGGGAAATGAAATACCATTGTTATACAGCTCTTTTTCGCAAAGATATAGCTTATTATATTCGTCCACGACCCTTTTAAAAATCTTTTATATAAAAGTGGGCGTGGTTCTTAACCGATTTCGTTAATTTTTCTTCAAAGCATTCCTTATAGTAAAGACAACCTCTCTGCCGAACTTTGTTACGATAGGTTCAACGATTTTTGATTTATGTTTAATAATATTTGTAAAATTTATTTTATCACAAGTAGGCGGTGCCACGCTCATTTTAAATTTTTTTTTGTTTTAAATTTTTATCAAGAGTCTCAATATCAGTTGTTTGTCTACCCAAACAAAGTAGTATGCCGGTTCGACCTCACGGCAACTCGAAAAATGAAAAGAACGAAACAAGGAAATGACACAAAAGAATTAATAAAAAGATAATATAAAAATGTATAAGTTTATTGAAGAAGAAGAAGCTGCCTATACGAAGATATATGCGGGTGAAAAATCGAATTTAAAATGAAGAATATAAATCTCAATAGATATAAAATTTTATAAGGTTAAATATTACCGAAAAAGTATGTATTTTACCTTAGCTTCGAAATGCTGCTCTGGAACCCTGTTTCAACTACTGTCGTAAGTAGAAGACTATCAGGCCTGTTCTGGATTCCGATTCCGATCAATTTTTTCGGAATCGAAATGGATTGGTGTTCTCAATTTCGATTCCGACCAAAAATTATCGGTTTGAAAAGTATTGCCTCTGAGCAGTCGGAATGAAAATTAATTGGCAGATTATACACAAATATTTCGATATTTGTCTTTCAAATAATTTTTTTTAAATTCTTCATTTTATTTGGAAGTGTTGTGTATATTTTTGGTTTAAATTTGAGTTAAATTGGCATAATAAATCTTTCTTTAAAAACTTCTATCAAGAAATCTATTAGGCAAACAAATCGATGCTGATCGAAATGAAGTCGACCTGTTCTGAATTCCGATCCAGCGCATTTTTACGATTCGCATGCACAATAGCACGTATTCTTGCGTCTGCGCATCAAAAACCATATCTGCAGGCATTTTTTAATTAAAATAAAATTTTATGATACTTAAACCAAAACACATAAACAAAAACAGCTGATTAAACTGGTTACCGAATCGGAATGAAAACGATTCGAAATCGACTTCGAATCGATTTTTTACAATCGGAATTGAGAACACCAAATAGAAACCGAGTCGGAATCAATGTCGTTTTACTTTTCATTCCGAGTCGGAATTCAGAACAGGCCTGTATGCCTTTGTAGTTGAGCGCAGCGTTAACGAACCCTAACTTCGAAAGAGAACCACCGGTAGATTGCAGCTTGCAACACGTAGGGGTTGCAACAAACAACTTAGAAGATAAGCACTATATAGATTTCCAAACTAAATCAAAAATTCATTAAATGCGTGTAAAGTAATTAATTGTTGAGTTTTCTTTAATATGTGCAGTGCTTTATTATAGATAAATTCAAGTTTAATGGTTGAGTAAGCTTCATAATCGTTGCCCAGTAGGGGCTGTAATTCAAATGCAACTTATATAATGATATATGTAATGTAAGTTCAATACAATTCAATTTAATCCTTAAACTGACTTAATAAAAATTACAACATGCGAAACGGTACCCATTAGGGGGTCGCTGTGCCTGAAAGGACACCCAGGCCGGATAGGACTCACGCGAACGCGGAGGACAAGAAACGGTACCCATTAAGGGGTCGCTGTGCCATAAAGGACACATGGGCCAGAAAGGACCCATCCGAACTAGGAATTTTGGGCTGTCGGATATCCTGGATACTTTACAATTTCGGTTTTAATTATTTTGTGATAACCATATGCAAATGCGCTAAGCATCGCGAGCAATAGCGTTGTATCAGTGCTAAACATAGTCGGCGTTCAAAGCTTGCGTCGATAAACCTTTTACAAAATCGAAGAGGGTGTGATCGATCACAAACTCTGCATTTGAGCGTATTGCTTCGTTTGTAGGGACCTGACAATTTCTTCGCCGGTGTTGACGTGTTCATTGTTGCCTGCTCAGTGTTGGCCGATGTATCCGTTGTTGCTTGTTCAATGCTTGCCGATGTCTCCACCGGTGCCGCTGCATTGGGGGGTGGGGTCGGTGAAAATTCAATGAGCGGTGCATCCATATTGTAAAGCTAAGCATTTAAAAGAGATAATAAACGCTAAAGGTTAGTGTGGTAAAACAACTAACTTTACAATCGGGCGCGTTATCATTCCCTTTAGGGTGCGAATGTCGGCCACTCGAACTCATTTATCAGTTCCATGGTATATATTGGTGACCCTACCCAAGCGCCATTCATTAGGTGGAAGATTTTCATGGCGAACTACAACTAGGTCATCGATGGCAACATCTTTTTGAGGGGACTTCCATTTATGACGTCTGTGAAGTTCCAGCTAAGCGAATGTTGTTGACAAAAAGCCTTAAGTTTTTTTCATCGGTTGATTAATGAGATTGGATTTGTTGCGATGGAGGGTTCCGGTGGAGCGAGTATTGGCCCCCCAGTTAGAAAATGACCCAGAGTGAGAGCTGCACAATCAGCGGGGTCGTTGGAATTAGGTGATATCGGTCTTGAATTTAGACAGTCTTCGATGCGACAAAGAAGGGTTTCAAATTCTTCAAAGCTGAATTTCTGAGAAGCAGCGGTCCGACGAAGATAAAATTTTAAACTTTTTACTCCTGCTTCCCACAGACCACCCTTATGAGAAGCGCCTGCCGGAATAAAATACCAGGAGACTTCTTGAAGGCTATATAGATTGCACACCGACTCTAGAGTTGTGGTAATGAATTTTTTAAAGTCTTTTTTAAGAACGGTGGATGAGCCTAAAAAGTTAGTTCCATTATCCGAAAAGATATTTTTTGGACAGCTTCTTCTAGCAATGAACCGTGAAAATGCGCCTAGAAAGGTTTCTGTTGAAAGAACGCTGGCAGCTTCTAAGTGAATCGTTTTCGTAGAAAAGCATACAAAAATACAAACGTAACCTTTAGTCATCTTGTAAGATCTTCCCGAAAAACTTTTAATGTCGAATGGACCTGCGAAATCTACACCTGTATTTTCAAAGGGTCTGGAAAGTACCGTCCATTATTCCGGGAGAGCCGCCATAATTTGACATTGATTTTGTTTTCTGTGTATAATACATGATTTACAATTATGAATAACGGTCTTTATGAGATTTTGACTTTCGGAATCCAATATTGTTGGCGCAGTAACCGAAATACCAATTGATTTCCGCCATTAAGCGAGCCCTTGTGAATAAGTTCTACTAACAACTTTGCGAAATAACAACTATAGGGAAAATAATCGGACGCTTTTCGTCTTCAGACAACATCTGCTAATTTGTCAGTCTGCCGTTGGCTCTAATTGCACCATGAATATCGAGGAATGGGAGAATTTTACTCTTTGCCGATATTGTAATTCTATCGGTAAGATTCTTGTGTTCCTCTGGAAAGCGATTCATCTGGGCAAGTATTATGAGCCGAACTCGAATTTTAGAAATTTCTTGTCCACAAATAATTAGCGAGGGGTAAGAATGAAAACTTCGGGTAGACCTGTTAGTTCGATGGTAGAACCTAAACACATGTGCTAAGACCCGCAGAGTACGCGGAAGCGACGAAAATCTTTCTAAGGGATCCTCCTGCTTCGACACTTGTGAAGTGTGTGCCTTAAATCTCCTTGCTTCGAGCGTAATGTTATCTATATCTAAATCCAAGGAAGGCCACTGTTCTACGCATTTGGCTAACTACGAGGGGCCGTGCCACCACAACTTATTCGAGCATAAGTCCTGTGGGTAAGTTCCTCTGCTACCAAGATCCGCGGGATTAACCTTGGAATAAATGTGATTCCAATGCCTAACGTAGAGAGCATCTTGGATCTTTGCCACTCGATTAGCGACAAAGGTGGTCCAAGAGGATTGTCTTTTTCTTAACCATGCGAGAATGATGGTAGAGAATGGTTTTGATTGGTGCGACTTTCGTTTTGGCCAATAAGAGATTGGAAGACGTGATTCCCTGGTTTCCTTCTCTTAAATATATCGCCCCCGCGTATGCCTTTTCCGAGGCATCGCAAAAGGCATGAACTTGGAAAGGTGATTCCTCAGAATATACCCATCGCGGCATTTCGATTTCCTCTACAAATTGGTAATTTTCTAAAAATGCTTTCCATTTGGAATGAGTTTGAGGAGATAAGGGCTTATCCCAGGGAGTATCATCAGGCCATATTTGCTGCATAACTTTTTTTCTAGCACCCCGATTGGTGCTAGCCAACCTGCTGGGTCAAAAAGCTTCGCTATCAGAGACAATGCTTCGCGTTTCGTATACGTGTCCTGCAACGAGGGGACCTGCACTTTAAAGAAGAATCTATCTGATTTAGCGTTCCATCGAATTTCTAATGCTTTTGTAGTGCTTGTTTCGTCTAATTCCAAGAAATCTTTGTCTAGGAGGAGATCTTGTGGGAGGTTTTTTAAAATATTTTTAGAGTTTGAGGACCATTTCCTCAACGAAAAGCCAGCGCTGTATAATGATTCGATAAGTTCATCTCGCGCTTGTAAAGCTGTGGCTATATCGTGGAATCCAGCTAATACGTCATCTACGTACATGGAGTTCCGGAGAATTTTAGCTGCCAATAGATGTAAATCCGGACAGTCTTGACCTAATTGAATAAGTGCTCTAATTGCCAAGTATGGCGCGAAAATTTATCCCGAAAGTGACTGTTTTAAGTTGACAGTCTTGTATGCTACCTTGCGGGTCATCCCTAAAAATAATCCTCTGATAAGGTCTGTGTTCAGGTTTGACCAGAATTCGACGATACATTTTCTGTATGTCTCTACTTAGAACGAACTTTTAAAGCGCCACCGAATTATTAGAAGAGTTAAAACCGATTGCAGAGCCGGGCCTACATGGAGAATATCATTTAACGAGACGCCATTCGAAGAGTTACATGACGCGTTAAAAACTACTCTCAACTTCGTCGAAGTACTTTCAGGTTTCAAAACAGCTTGATATGGGAGGTAAAAGTGGCTAGGTGAATGTTCGAAATTTGGAGCTTCTATTCCCTCCATATGTCCTAATTCAAGGTATTCCTTAACGACGTTGTCGTATTCTTCTTTTAACGAAGGGGTTTTTAACAATCTCGTTTCGTTGCGATAAAATTGCTGCAACGCGATAGTCCGAGATGCACCTAATTTTAAATCCGTGGGATAAAAACTTTTAAACGGCAACGACACTACATATCTACCATCCGGGTTTCGAATAGTCGCCTTCGAGTACAGTTCTTCACAAAACAAGTCTTCCGATGACTGATGATTCTTTTTGGGTATTTCTTCTAACTCCCAGAATTTACGAAGCTGACTATCTAAATTAATATCTTCTCCTATCGAGACTTTAGTAGCAAAGAAAGAGACGTGTGCGGTGCCCGATGCGCCAGTGACAATCCACCCGAACACGGTCTCTTGAAATAAAAGATTTTTATGAAAACTACGTTTCACGCCATCTAATATAACTTTAGGGTATAAATCTCCCCCGATCAGAACATCTATGGGGCTGCTTTGTAAAAACTTTGGATCTGCTAAAGGTACTTTTGGCAGTTGGTCGAGAAGTGCTTCATCGATTGAAGCCGATGGCAAATTACCTGTAATTTGAGGTAATACGAATGCCGAGGCTTCCATGAAGAGGTTTGGGTCACGGGGTGAGCCCAAAATAAACGAGCAACTTTTCGCGGAATTGTTGCAAACCTTTTGGTTTAGCCCGGAAATAATCACGTTTGTTTTCGAGAAAGGAAGCTTAAAAAGTTTTCGCAGTCGGTCAGAAATAAACGACGCTTCATCAGCAGAATCTATTAACACGCTAAATATTAAATGATATTCTCTCCGTTTGAGAGATTGGAATTGAAGTTCGGTTTATAAATTAATATATATTTACGTATGTGGGTGAAATATAAGACGAAAAATTAATGATATACCAAAGGCTGAAATTGGCAGAGATCAAGAGAACCACCGGTAGATTTCCAACCACAGTGCAGCTTTATCGCGAACAGCTGTGAATGAAGAAACACCAGTGGTCCCCAACTATTGAAGGCATTTGGCTTCAACATCAGTTCCATTGTCAATTTTCGGCATTCTAGGTGTATTATTTACTAAATAATCAGTTTTTTTGTGTTTTCCAAAATTTTATATATATAAAAAGTGGGCGTGGTTATATCCGATTTCGCTCATTTTCAATACCAATCTATGCTGGGTCCAGATAAGCTCGTGTACCAAATTTGGTGAATATATCTCAATATTTACTCAAGTTATCGTGTTAACGGTCAGACGGACGGACATGGCTCAATCAATTTTTTTTCGATACTGATGGTTTTGATATATGGAAGTCTATATCTATCTCGATTCCTTTATAACTGTACAACCAATCGTTATCCAATCAAAGTTAATATACTCGTTGCGCAAAGCACTCTGATTATAACAACCTCAATAAAAGGTGAATCAGTAGAAGTCTTAACGGCAAAACTGTTGAATATCCAACAACGCAGCAAAACTGCAAACCAATACACAGCCGAAATAGAAAAAATTACTAGGTCATTGGAAGGAGCATATATCTCGGATGGACTCACCCCAGACTTAGCGACCATATATTCCACACAAGCAGCAGTCAAAGCTATGTCTAAAAACTGCTCCAATGACAAAGTTAAAATTATTATGTAAGCAGGAACGCTCACATCAATGAACAATGCGATTTCCAATTTTACAAACATCTGTACAGAAATAACCGGCAGCTCAAATACAGTTCTAAACATACGGCAGCAAGGTCAATACCGGAGTAACAACTACGGGAGCTACCGAGGTAGAAGATTTCCACCGCAGCCATCATACAATTCTACACCAAATAATAACTCTCAAAGAGGTTCATAAACCCAAAACCGCAACAGAACCTATAACCAGACCCGTAACGTGCGCAGTTGCACCCAGCAGGAAAACTAAGAGAATTCACTTCAAGAACAGTAGATAGAAAGATCCGTGTACTAAATCTACACTTAAATAGCTACATATCTACAAAAACATCACTAAACAAGTAAATTTCAAACTTCTTAGTAGATACAGGAGCAGATATCTCAATCATCAAAAAGAGCCAAATAGATAATAATACAAAAATAAATACAACACAAACATCAGACTTAAAGGGCATCGGTCAAGGTGTAACCAGCACAGTTAAAGCAGGTGATGACCTTCTAATTTACCATAAATTCCATATTGTAGAACACGACTTCCCAATTTCATGCGATGGAATAATAGGACTAGATTTTATAAAGAAATACAATTGCATTCTAGATTATGGAAAAACAGAGGATAAATTAATCCTAAGACCATATGATTTTCCCCAAACAATAACAATGCATTTAACAAACTGTCTGTCCGTCAACACAATCACGATCCCTGCGAGATCTGAAGATATTAGACAAGTTAAAGTGAACACCGATAGTAAAAATATCTTCATACCTCACCAACAGGCATCTTCAAAGCAAACACAATTACAGATAAAGATCAAACTTTCGTCAGAATTATTAACACAACAAAAAAAAACACAAGTATTCAAAATTACAAAATTAATGCTGAAAATCTAGATAATTATACACTAATTGAAACGACCACACACAATAAAAATAGCAATGATACAGAAAAATTAAAAAGATTAACCAAAAACTTTCCAAAATTTGTCAATTCTCAGTTAATATTATTATGCACAGAATTCATAGACATATTTGCATTGGAAACAGAACCAATTTCTTCCAATAATTTTTACGAACAGAAATTACACATGAAGGATGATACCCCCGTCTATATAAAAAACAAGTAAGGAAGGCTAAGTTCGGGTGTAACCGAACATAACATACTCAGTTGAGAGCTATGGAGACAAAATAAGGAAAATCAATCTGGGGTAACCCTGGAATGTGGTTGTATAACATGTGTATCAAATGAAAGGTATTAAAGAGTATTTTAAGAGAGAATAGGCCATAGTTCTATGGATGAACGCCATTTAGGGATATCGCCATAAAGGTAGACCAGGGCTGACTCTAGAATTTGTTTGTACGATATGGGTATCAAATGAAAGGTGTTACTGAGCATTTTAAGAGGGAGTGGGCCTTAGGTCTATCGGTGGACGCCTTTTCGAGATGTCCCCATTAAGGTGGACCAGGGGTGATTCTATAATGTGTTTGTACGATATGGGTATCAAATGAAAGCTGTTAATGAGTATTTTGAAAAGGAGTGATCCTTAGTTCCATAGGTGGACGCCGTTTCGAGATATCGCCATAAAGGTGGACCAGGGGTGTCTCTAGAATGTGTTTGTACGATATGGGAATCAAATGAAAGGTGTTACTGAGCATTTTAAGAGGGAGTGGGCATTAGGTCTATAGGTGAACGCCTTTTCGAGATATCGCCATTAGGGTGGGCCAGGGGTGACTCTAGAATGTTTGTACGGTATGGGTATCAAACGAAAGGTGTTACTGAGCATTTTAAGAGGGAGTGGGCATGAGGTCTATAGGTGGACGCCTTTTCGAGATATCGTCATTAGGGTGGGCCAGGGGTGACTCTAGAATGTGTTTGTACGAAATGGGTATCAAATGAAAGGTGGTAAGGAGTATTTTAAAAGGGAGTAATCCTTAGTTCTATAGGTGGACGCCTTTTCGAGATATCGTCATTAGGGTGGGCCAGGGGTGACTCTAGAATGTGTTTGTACGATATGGGTATCAAATGAAAGGTGGTAAGGAGTATTTTAAAAGGGAGTAATCCTTAGTTCTATAGGTGGACGCCTTTTCGAGATATCGCCATAAAGGTGGACCAAGGGTGACTCTAGAATGTTTGTACGATATGGGTATCAAACGAAAGGTGTTACTGAGCATTTTAAGAGGGAGTGGGCATTAGGTCTATAGGTGGACGCCTTTTCGAGATATCGCCATTAGGGTGGGCCAGGGTGACTCTAGAATGTGTTTGTACGATATGGGTATCAAATGAAAGGTGGTAATGAGTATTTTAAAAAGGAGTAATCCTTAGTTCTATAGGTGGACGCCTTTTCGAGATATCGCCATAAAGCTGGACCAAGGGTGACTCTAGAATGTTTGTACGGTATGGGTATCAAACGAAAGGTGTTACTGAGCATTTTAAGAGGGAGTGGGCATTAGGTCTATAGGTGGACGCCTTTTCGAGATATCGCCATTAGGGTGGGCCAGGGTGACTCTAGAATGTGTTTGTACGATATGGGTATCAAATGAAAGGTGGTAATGAGTATTTTAAAAGGGAGTAATCCTTAGTTCTATAGGTGGACGCCTTTTCGAGATATCGCCATAAAGCTGGACCAAGGGTGACTCTAGAATGTTTGTACGGTATGGGTATCAAACGAAAGGTGTTACTGAGCATTTTAAGAGGGAGTGGGCATTAGGTCTATAGGTGGACGCCTTTTCGAGATATCGTCATTAGGGTGGGCCAGGTGTGACTCTAGAATGTTTGTACGATATGGGTATCAAACGAAAGGTGTTACTGAGCATTTTAAGAGGGAGTGGGCATTAGGTCTATAGGTGGACGCCTTTTCGAGATATCGCCATTAGGGTGGGACAGGGGTGACTCTAGAATGTTTGTATGATATGGGTATCAAACGAAAGGTGTTACTGAGCATTTTAAGAGGGAGTGTACATTAGGTCTATAGGTGGACGCCTTTTCGAGATATCGCCATTAGGGTGGGTCAGGGGTGACTCTAGAATGTTTGTACGATATGGGTATCAAACGAAATGTGTTACTGAGCATTTTAAGAGGGAGTGGACATTAGGTCTATAGGTGGACGCCTTTTCGAGTTATCGCCATTAGGGTGGGCCAGGGTGACTCTAGAATGTGTTTGTACGATATGGGTATCAAATGAAAGGTGGTAATGAGTATTTTAAAAGGGAGTAATCCTTAGTTCTATAGGTGGACGCCTTTTCGAAATATCGCCATTAGGGTGGGCCAGGTGTGACTCTAGAATGTTTGTACGATATGGGTATCAAACGAAAGCTGTTACTGAGCATTTTAAGAGGGAGTGGGCATTAGGTCTATAGGTGGACGCCTTTTCGAGATATTGCCATTAGGGTGGGCCAGGGGTGACTCTAGAATGTTTGTACGATATGGGTATCAAACGAAAGGTGTTACTGAGCATTTTAAGAGGGAGTGGACACTAGGTCTATAGGTGGACGCCTTTTCGAGATATCGCCATTAGGGTGGGCCAGGGGTTACTCTAGAATGTTTGTACGATATGGGTATCAAACGAAAGGTGTTACTGAGCATTTTAAGAGAGAGGGGGCATTAGTTCTATAGGTGGACGCCTTTTCGAGATATCGCCATTAGGGTGGGACAGGGGTGACTCTGGTATGTTTTTGTACGATATGGATATCAAATTAAAGGTATTAATGAGGGTTTTAAAAGCGAGTGGCCCTTAGATGTATATGTGAAGGCGTTCTCGTGATATCCACCAAAATGTGGACCAGGTGATCCAGAAAATCATCTGTCGGGTACTGCTAATTTATTTATATATGCAATACCACTAACAGTATTCCTGCCAAGATTCCAAGGGCTGTTGATTTCGCCTTGTAGAACTTTTTCATTTTCTTCTACTTAATATGGTAGGTGTCACACCCATTTTACAAAGATTTTTCCAAAGTTATATTTTGCGTCAACAAACCAATCCGGTTACCATGTTTCATCCCTTTTTTCGTATTTGGTATAGAATTATGGCATTTTTTTCATTTTTCGTAATTTTCGATATCGATAAAGTGGGCGTGGTTATGGTCAGATTTCGCCCATTTTTTATACCAAGAAAAAGTGAGCTCAGGTAAGTACGTGGGCTAAGTTTAGTAAAGATATATCGGATTTTGCTCAAGTTATTGTGTTAATGGCCGAGCGGAAGGACAGACGGTGGACTGTGTATAAAAACTGGGCGTGGCTTCCACCGATTTCGCCCATTTTCACAGAGAACAGTTACCGTCATAGAATCTATGCTCCTACCAAATTTGAGAAAGATTGGTAAATTTTTGTTCGACTTATGGCAATAAAAGTATTCTAGACAAACTAAATGAAAATGGGCGGAGCCACGCCCATTTTGAAATTTTCTTTTATTTTTGTATTTTGTTGCATCATATCATTACTGGAGTTGAATTTTGACTTAATTTACTTATATACAGTAAAGATATAAAATTTTTTGTTAAAATTTGAATTTAAAAAAATTTTTTTTTAAAAAGTGGGCGTGTTCTTAATCCAATTTTGCTAATTTTTATTTAGCACATATAGAGTAATAGTAGTAACGTTCCTGCCAAATTTCATCATGATATCTTCAACGACTGCCAAATTACAGCTTGCAAAACTTTTAAATTACCTTCTTGTAAAAGTGGGCGGGGCCACGCCCATTGTCCAAAATCTTACTAATTTTCTATTCTGCGTCATAACGTCAACCCATCTACCAAGTTTCGTCGCTTTATCTGTCTTTTGTAATGAGTTATCGCACTTTTTCGGTTTTTCGAAATTTTCGATATCGAAAAAGTGGGCGTGGTTATAGTCCGATATCGTTCATTTTAAATAGCGATCTGAGATGAGTGCTCAGGAACCTACATACCAAATTTCATCAAGATACCTCAAAATTTACTCAAGTTATCGTGTTAACGGACGGACGGACGGACGGACGGACGGACGGACATGGCTCAATCAAATTTTTTTTCGATCCTGATTATTTTGATATATGGAAGTCTATATCTATCTCGATTCCTTTATATATGTACAACCAACCGTTATCCAATCAAACTTAATATACTCTGTGAGCTCTGCTCAACTGGGTATAATTATAGATTGCTTCAGACACAAAAAGGGGAGATAAGCAAACAGGTAAACAAGTTAATCGAAGATGACATAATAGAACTTTCCATATCGGAATACAACAGACCAATCCTACTAAATAAAAAAAAAAAAAAAATAAATGTAAGGCGCGATAACCTCCGAAGAGATCTAAGGCCGAGCTTCTCTTCTCCAATCCTACTAGTCCCTAAAAAATCACTCCCAGGGAATACAGAAAAAAGATGGAGATTGGTTGTGGACTACAGACAGGTAAGCAAAAAGTTGAATAAATTCCCAATCCCAAGAATTGATCATATTCTAGATCAACTAGGAAGAGCAAAATATTTTTCATGTCTAGACCTTATGTCAGACTTTCATCAAATAGAATTACACCCAGACTCTAGGGATATAACCTCGTTCACAGCCGAAAATGGCACATATAACTTCAAAAGACTGCTATATGGACTAAAAGTATCACCTAATTCATTCCAAAAAATGATGTCACTAGCATTCGTAGGCCTGAAACCCTCACAAGCATTTCTCTATATGGACGATTTAGTCATATTGGGTTGTTCTGAAAAGCGTATGTTAAAAAATTTAAGAGACGTGTTCTCTACATATAGGAAATACAACCTAAAATTACATCCAGACAAATGCATACTTTTTAGCCAGGAAGTAACTTGCTTAGGACATAAATGTACAAGCAAGGAAACACTACCCGACCCAAGCAAATTTGAAACAGTTCTAAACTAACCAACACCAAAAACAGCCCAAGAAATTAAAAGATTCGTAGCTTTCTGAAATTATTACAGAAGATTTGTACCGAATTTCGCAGAATACTCAAGAAAATTAACTTGGCTTTGCAAAAAGAATATTTCCTTCGATTGGACAGAAGAATGTCAAAAAGCTTTTGTCTATTTAAAGGAAGCAATAATCAGTCAAAAAATTTCAATCACTTTCAATTTTTGAAATCAACAAGGCCACAATATAAAAATAATTAGCCGTAACCCACTGGGCAATAATCTTCTTCAGACCATACGTTTATGCAGAAAATTCCTAGTTAAGACCGACCACCGCCCTTTAACATATCTTTTTTCGATGAAGAGTCCTTCATCAAAATTAACACGCGTAAGACTCGATTTAGAAGAGCATACTCATTTTAAAGTGGAGTACATTGCTGGAAAAGAAAACCACATTGCAGGTGCATTTTCTCGCATAACTATTACAACCTTGAAAGAAATGTCAGTGGAATCACGTAAAGTATTAAAAGTAAGAACCAGATCAGCAACTAAAAATACTAACTATAGTATTAACATGTAAAGGTGTCTAAGTTCGGGTGTAACCGAACATTATATACTCAGCCTGAGTTTTAATTGCACATTTCATTTCAGATAAATTACTTTTCTACATAACACGTGGCACCGCCCGTTAAAAAAAAATGTCTCCCCATTCCCTCTTACAATAAAACTTGTAAGTGAAATATCATTGATTCAAAAACTATTTTTTGCTAATTTATAGGTTATTATTCTAGTCTACAACCCTTTTAAAGCTTTTAAACTTCTTTTATATCTAAGCTGCCGTGGTCTTCAACCGATTTCGTCCATTTTTACTAGAAATATTTTCTACTATAAGGAAAATATGTATACCCAATTTTGTTACGATATGTAAAGTTTTCCTCGAGTTATGGCTCCCGAAACATTGAAAATTGCTTAGACAAAAAAGGTGCGGTGCCACACCCATTTTTTCAAATTAAGTGTTTTACAATTTTATGTTATAACTCAATTTAGAAAGTAAAATTTTATTGATAACAAGCAATTTTTCGCTAAAATATAGCTTATTATTTTCGTCTAGGACCCTTTTTAAAATCTTTTATATAAAAGTGGGCGTGGTCTTTAACCGATCTCGTCCATAGACATGAAGATATGAAGATATCATGATCAAATTTTTCAGGAACGTTACTCCTATTACTATATGTATGCTTAATAAAAATTAGCAAAATCGGAGAACGACCACGCACACTTTTAAAAAAAACATTTTTTAAAGTAAAATTTTAACAAAAAATTTAATATCTTTACAGTATATAAGTAAATTATGTCAACATTCAACCCCAGTAATGATATGGTGAAATAAAATACAAAAATAAAAGAAAATTTCAAAATGGGTGTGGCTCCGCCCTTTTTCATTTAATTTGTCTAGAATATCTTTAATGCCATAAGTCGAACAAACATTTACCAATCATTGTGAAATTTGGTAGGGGCTTAGATTCTAGGCCGATAATTGCTTCCTGTGAAAAAGGGTGAAATCGGTTGAAGCCACATCCAGTTTTTATACACAGTCGACCGTCTGTCCTTCCGCTCGGCCGTTAACACGATAACTTGAGCAAAAATCGATATATCTTTACTAAACTCAGTTCACGTATTTATCTGAACTTATTTGTATTGGTATGAAAAATGGCCGAAATGCGACTATGACCACGCCCACTTTTTCGATATCGAAAATTACGAAAAATGAAAAAAATACAATAATTCTATGACAAATACGAAAAAAGGGATGAAACATGGTAATTGGATTGGTTTATTGACGCACCCTGGTCCACATTTTTGTCGATATCTCGAAAACGCCTCCACATATACAACTACCACCACTCCCTTTTAAAACCCTCATTAATACCTTTAATTTGATAACCATATTGTACGAAAAGGCCCACTCCCTTTTAAAATAATCATTAACACTTTTCATTTGATACCCATATCGTACAAACAAATTTTAGAGTGACCCCTGGCCCACCTTTATGGCAATATCTCGAAAAGGCATCCACCCATAGAACTAAGGCCCACTCCCTTTTAAAATAACCAATAACACCTTTCGTTTGGTACCTATATTGTACAAACGCATTCTGGAATCACCCCTGGTCCACCTTTATGCCGATATCTCGAAAAGGCTTCCACCTATAGAACTAATGCCCACTCCCTTTTAAAATACTCATTAACACCTTTCATTTGATGCCCATATCGTACAAACAAATTCTAGAGTCACCCCTGGTCTACCTTTATGTCGATATCTCGAAAAGACCTATAGAACTAAGGCCCAAGCCCTTTTAAAATACTCATTAACACATTTCATTTGATACCCATATCGTAAAAACAAATTCTAGAGTCACCCTGGTCCACCTTTGTGGCGATATCTCGAAAAGGGTCCACCTATAGAACTAAGCCCACGCCCTTTTAAAATACTCATTAACACCTTCCAATTGATACCCATATCTTACAAACAAATTCTAGAGTCAGCCCTGGTCCACCTTTATGGCGATATCCCTAAATGGCGTTCACCTATAGAACTATGGCCCACTCCCTCTTATAATACTCTTTAATATCTTCCATTTGATACACATGTCATACAAACACATTCCAGGGTTACCCTAGGTTCATTTTCTTAAATGGTGATTTTCCCTTATTTTGTCTCCAAAGCTCTCAGCTGAGTATGTAATGTTCGGTTACACCCGAACTTAGCTTTCCTTACTTGTTTTGACTTATGGTACGGAATACAAAAATAGCTTATACGAAGAACTATGCAAACTGCTAAAAATTGAGCATAAAACCCCAACACCATACAATCATCAAACTTTGGGCACTGTAGAGTGCAGTCACAGGACATTTAATTAATATGTACGTTCTTACATATCCAGTGACAAAGGTGATTGGAATGAATACCTCAGGTATTTCGCATACTGTTACGTTACAACGACATCGACCATACACGGATATTGTCCTTTTGAGCGAAAAACCCGCCGACTTATGAATTCCTAGAAGAAAATAAAATAAGCCCCTTGTATAATCACGAGGCATATGATAAAGAAATAAAGTAAAGACTACAAATAGCGCAGTAACGAGCTAGGAAATTAGTCCAAGAGGCTAAAGAAAAACAAAAACAAATTATGATAAGAGTAGCTACATTAAGGGAATAAACATAGGAGATTTAGTATTAGTTAGAGACGAGGCTCCCATAAGTTAGATAAAAAATGTAAAGGATATTATAAAGTTAAACGTATTGATAAAAACGACAATTTCACATTAATAGCACACAGAATAGGAAATAATGATAGGACAAATAAAGATACTTACTTGCTTACTTACAAATAAAGATAAGGAAATAATAATTCATAAGAATAGGCTTAAACCAATATAATCCTTAATAATAACCAAAATACTTTAATCAAAAATCTTATAATTATACAAATAAGCATTCCACTTTACTCGAAAGCACAAAGAAAAAATCTACGGCCAACACATTTTATGTAAATGAAAACAAGTAAAGGTGCCTAAGTTCGGGTGTAACCGAACATTAAGTACTCAGCGTGAGTTTCAATTGCACATTTCATTTCAGATAAATTACTTTTCTACATAACACGTGGCACCGCCCGTTTAAAAAAAATTTCTCCCCATTTCCTCTTACAATAAAACTTGCTAAGTGATATATCATTGATTCAAAACTATTTTTTGCTATGTTGTAGGTTATTATTCTAGTCTACGACCCTTTTAAACCTTTTAAACTTAATTTATATCTAAGTTGCCGTGATCTTTAGCCGATCCCGTCCATTTTTAGTAGAAATATTTTCTGCTATAAGGAAAATATGTGATCCCAGTTTTGTTACGATATGTAAATTTTTCTTCGAGTTATAGCTCCCGAAACATTGAAAATTGCTTAGACAGAAAAGGGGCGGCGCCACACCCATTTTTTCAAAATTTAAGGTTTTTTCCAATTTAATGTTATAATTCAATTAAAAAGCAAAATTCTATTGATACAAAGCTCTTTTCGCTAAGATATAGCTTATTATTTTCGTCTACGACCCTTTTAAAAACTTTTATATAAAAGTGGGCGTGGTCTTTAACCGATCTCGTCCATTTTTTCTAGAAATATTTCTTGTTATAGGAAAAATTTGTGTACCCAATTTTATTAAGATCCGTTAATTTTTCTTCGAGTTATGGCTCCCGAAATATAGAAAATTGCTTAGTCATAAAAGAGGCGGTGCCACGCCCATTTTTTAAAATTTGAATTTTTTCCTATTTACTGTTATAAATCCACTTGGGAAATTAAATACCATTGATATAGAGCCCTTTTTTGCAACGATATAGCTTATTTTATTCGTCCACGACCCTTTTAAAAATTTTTTATATGAAAGTGGGCGTGGTCCTTAACCGATTTCGTTAATTTTCCTCCAAAGCATTCCTTCTGCCGAATTTTGTTACGATAGGTTTAACGATTTTTGATTTATGTTTAATAATATTTGTAAAATTGATTTTATCACAAGTGGGCGGTGCCACGCCCAGTTAAAATTTTTTTTTTAAATTTCCACATGTCAAATTTCAGCATTCTAGGTGTATTATTTACTAAATAATCAGGTTTTTTATGTTTTCCAAAATGTTATATATATAAAAAGTGGGCGTGGTTATCATCCGATTTCGCTCATTTTCAATACCAATCTATTCTGGGTCCAGATAAGCTCGTGTACCAAATTTGGTGAATATATCTCAATATTTACTGAAGTTATCGTGTTAACGGACAGACGGACGGGCGGACAGACGGACGGACGGACAGACATGGCTCAATCAAATTTTTTTTCGATACTGATGATTTTGATATATGGAAGTCTATATCTATCTCGATTCCTTTATACCTGTACAACCAACCGTTATCCAATCAAAGTTAATATAGTCTGTGTGCAAAGCGCGCTGAGTATAAAAAAAAATACCATAGTCAACATAACATGTTCAAATATCAAGAATGAAAAAAAAAAAAAACAATTTACTCATAATTCGTATTAAGTCAGCATACAAATGCTCAAACAAAAAAATAAGAAGGTCAACAAAATATGTACATGTGACAAAATAGACAATAAGAACACAAGTAAATCAAATGTAAGAAATAAATACAAAAAAAAAACTACATAAACATACAAATTCATTTTTGGAATCAAGTTACCTTTACTTCATAAATTATGACCATACAACGATTCAATGTTAAAGAATAATTTATACACGCAAGCGACTTTTATGTGGGTCGACACACTTGAAAGTCGATTTTGTCAAACGAATTTTACATGGGTCACAAATGTAAAATGATTCGAGACACACCCCAAATTTGAGGATACAATTTGAATAGCCACACACAATTAGCACACGCACATTGTGTGCGGCCATTCTTGAAAAGCCGGTGGTGTAGTGTTACATGGAAATGCCCCTTGTTCGAAATGCACTTAACAATACAAACAAACAAGCACTTATAGACCACACAAATAGCCGACCCAAATATGTAGGCATGCTCAGCGGGAGTTCACCAATTAGTTATTAATTCTTGCATATGCAATGTATAGTTGTCTACGTTTGTCATCCAGTCACATTGACCAACCCACTTATCGATCAGTCAATGGTCAATGTGACTGCCAAAATATTTATATGTAATATTTATATTGATCTAATTGCATGTGTCCATAAATTGGTTACTAGAATAATAATATACTGTCTCGTCATATATGTACTAGGAATGTAGGTACTTTCTAGTTTGTAAGTATGAGTGTAAATACGCATTTGTAAAGTAAAAATTTTGTATAAAAGAGAAAATATTTTCAAATAAAGAATCAACAATTTTCTAGACGCAAGCCTCAAAGAGCATTTCAAACTATTTTATATTTCAACAGTTCATTCAGGAAGTCGGTTTGGATGAGGCGCTGTGAAGAAGAGAGGGACAATAGATCAATGGCCGCAGTGCAATCCTTAATGAATTATCTATCTATCTAACGGAGAAGGAATGAGCCAGTCGTGGTTGACTGTGTCAAAACAGCCCAAGCTGCAATAGCACCGTCCCATGATGAGTGTTGGAGTTTAGAACGGTGGTAGTGATATGCACTTTACGGAAGTCATGCTGATGGCTGGATAACCAAAGAATTTCGTTTAAATGAGTAAATCATAACGTTTTCGTTACTGACTAAAGGGATAATATCTGTAGATACTGGCTGGTCAGTAGTATGGAAATGCGGGTTCTAGGCCAATTTTGTATGGGAAAAAAGGTGCAAGGAAAAAGGTTTGTGTTCTGGCTAATCTCACCGCTAACAGATCTATACACCGCTAGGTGTCGCATCCGTTCTTCCGTTTGTGTTCTAGCTAATCTCACCTCTGGCTGATCTCACTTCTGGCTGATCTCAGCTCTGACCGATCTATACAGCGCTAGATGGCTCGTACGTTTTTCGGTTTGTGTTCTGGCTGATCTCACCTCTGGCCGATCTAACCGCTAGGTGGCGTGTTCTGGCTAACTGCCGCTAGGTGGCGCATAATAAGAAGCTTAGTGGTGTATAAGAAAAAGCTTAGAGCTTTTTACCTTTAGCAGAGCTTTGCCGTAAACATGACAGCATATAAATTATATATATATATCAACAAACCGCAAAATACATACCGACACAGAGACACCCATCCATATACATACATTTAGATAGGGGCTACTTGTCTCAATGTATATAAGTTGGACATCTTTTGAGTAAAAAAAATGAGGATCGTTAAATGGGGGCCCTAAATTTTTAAAGGGCCGAAAATTTTTAAATGTCCCCTTGTAGAAATTAAACGAGCGGATGAAAATTCACAAGTGGCTTTAATGATGAGTTCAAAGTAAAAGGAAGTAAAAAGAATGTAAAGTAATATTATACATATCACATAAGCAACTATTAGCAGGGTTGCCATATGAGTTATTTGTAACACGCTCACTTATTGAATTAGTTAATCATACTATACAAGATTCGACTAAATTTATGTCGTTAACTCTTGATTATTAATATCAATATCCGTTTTAATTCCCATTCCATCGGCACAAAATAAAACCTTGTTTTTGGATACTGCCTTAGTTAAACAGTCAGCTATCATTTCCTCCGACGGAATGAAATGTACATCAATTGTCCCTGATTTAACGTGGTCGCATATAAAGTGGAATCTCACATCTATGTGTTTGGATCTTGGCCGATATGAGTCCGATTCCGCTAAAGCCAAGGCGGATTGGTTGTCGCAAAACACTTCTAATGCTTTCTGGCCGATGGATTGGTCAAATACTTTTCCGAATTGTCTTAGCCATATCGCCTCCTGAACTGTCGCTAACATAGCCATGTATTCTGCCTCAGTTGTGGATAATGCCACTGTGGGTTGCCTTTTGCTACCCCACGATATAGCCCCACCAGATAATGTAAATACATATCCACTGCATAAACGGCCTTTATCGATGTCGGAAGCCCAGTCAGCATCTGAATAACCCACGAGATCTTCGGATCTGCAGAAAGATAATTTGTATTTAATAGTACCTCTTATATACCTGAAAATGCATTGAACAGGAATCCAATGACTTTTTGAATGCTTAGTGTTGAATCGACTAACATCGTTGACTGCGAACGCGATATCCGGTCGAGTACCTTGAGCCAAATACAACAAGCACCCTACCGCCTCTTGATAAAGCACGTTTACCAGCTCCTCTGTGCCCAGCTCGGCCGATAGTTTTTGATTAACATCGCTCGGTGTTGATACCGGTTTCGAATCTGCCATACCAAATCTGTTTAAAATCCCTTTTGCGTATTTTTGTTTGTCTAAATAAATTCCGTTGTCATCATATGCGATATTAAAACCAATTCAATTTTTCATTTTAAATTCAGTAGTCAGTTCCTTTACAAATTCGTCGCGGACTGAAGGATCATCCCAAACCAGCAATATATCGTCAACTTATATAGCGAGTATCAGTTTCACGTCTCGTTTAAAGTAGACACACGAATATTTTTTGGATTTCTGCAAGCCCAAAGATTGCAAAGTTTTATCGAGCAACATATTCCACTCTCTACCACTCTGTTTTAATCCGTAAACAGCCTTTTGAAGTTTGCATATTTGTCCACTGTATTCGCCGCAACCGTCAGGGAGCTCCATGTAAATGTCCTCTGATAATTCGCTCTGCAGGTATGCAGAAACAGCATCTAGCTGGTCGATTTTTAGACCCAATTTCACGGCTAGTGCTATCAAGTATCGTATCGAAGTATACCGCACCACAGGTGAATAAGTCTCTTGATAATCAATGCCGAACTGCTGTGAACAACCTTTAGCCACCAAACGTGCTTTGTACCGGGTTATAGCGTTGTCTTCATCACGCTTTGTTTGGAAAACCCACCTTGATTTTATTGGTTTACGACCAGTAGGGAGTTCGCAAATTATCCACGTTACATTCTCTTCATGCGATTTTATCGCAGACTGCATGGCTAATTTCCAACGTTCACAATCTGAACTACACAAAGCTTCTTCTACTGTTTGTGGATCGCTTGAGATATTATGCAAAGCCGCAAGATGACTGACATACCCTTGACTTGAAAATTCACGTTTCGCTGCATTTCGTGAAGATTTCCGTATTGACTGAGGTAACGATATGTTTTCATCAGGAACATAAGTTTCGTCAGCAGCATCGTTGTACGTTTCATTAATTGAGTCATTCGCAATGGCATCAGCACTGTGAGCCTTATTACTTGAGTCATTCGCAATAGCATGAGCACTATCCGCCTTTTCCAATGCCCTCACTGAAATTAGTTCATTTTGCTCAGCCATTGGTACAAACGAAACAGTTCTCGGTTCGCTCTCCACAAAAACAACGTCACGACTGATTACAAAATTTTTTGTTTCTGGATCAATACAGCGATACCCTTTTGTGAAGTTACTATAACCTACGAAAATCATCTTTTTCGATTTTCTATCCCACTTACACCGACGTTGCTTTGGTATATGGACCATCACAGTTGATCCAAAAATACGCATATTACCTAAATCGACATTACTGCCTGTCCATAATTTTTCTGGGATCTCTCCATTCAACGCCGAACTAGGTGACCGATTTATTATGTACACCGCAGTGTTCACAGCTTCTGCCCAATACATTTTATTAAGGCCAGCATCAAGCAACATGCACTTAGCACGTTCTACAATCGTTCGGTTGTATCGCTCAACAACCCCATTTTGATCCGGTGTATACACTGCTGACGTCTGGTGTACAATGCCAGATTTGCGGCAGAGGGATTGAAACTGTTCACCCATATACTCTGTGCCATTATCAGTACGTATCGCTTTAATACTCTTTCCGCATTGCTTCTCTACTAATGTTTTAAACGCTTTAAAATAATCAACAACATCAGACTTATTTTTAAAGAAATATACAAAAACTTTGCAAGAGTAGTCGTCTATGAATGAAAGAAAATATTTCGCACCACTAAACGACATTGTCTCCATCGGTCCGCAAATGTCAGAGTGAATAAGCTCTAATAAACCCGAACTGCGGCTGCCTACATGTTTAAATGGCAGCCGTGATTTCTTTCCCTCGTAACAAGCCGAACAATTCGTCAACTGACTTGAATCGCCACTTAAGTACAAATTCGAGTCTTTCTCATTTTTTAACTTACATAAATCTGCATAGTTTAAATGCCCCAAGCGGCGATGCCACGTCATTACACTTGCATCTAATTTCGCCAGCGTACAAGAAATCGATTGAGTACGAAGTCTATAAACACCCGAGCAACCATCAACGTTAGCAATCACTTCGCTATTTTGACTAATTATCTTACAATTGCCCTTGTTAAAAAAGACTTGGTTCCCCCTCTCAGTGAGTTGCGAAACAGATAACAAATTTGATGTCAATCGAGGAACATATAGAACACGTTTCATTTCAATCTCAAATGACCCTATACGAAGTGAGACACTACCAATTCCTTTTTCAGCCATTTTTTCATTGTTTGCTGTTGTTATTTCCTTAATAGGTGTCCCTTTAAAATTGTACAAAAGACTTCTACAAGGAGTCATGGGCATGGAAGCACCGCTATCGATGCACCAATCTTGCTGATTGCTACCGCCCTCACTACTCTCATGGGCACTGAAAGCCACCTTGCTTTTGTTGCTAGCCTGCTGTCGAATTTTTGTACTTTAATTGCATTCTTTGCTAATATGGCCTTTTCGACCGCAATTATAGCATTTGAGGTTACGCTTGTTAGTTTTTGCAAACCTTTTCTTGACACTTAATAATGTCTTGCCATCACTTGAGGGCTTTTCGTAATCTCCATCAAGAAGCTTGGCTTTTATGCTTTCGCCGGTAATCTTTACACCACTGCTCTCGATTCCCATGATAAATGGCTTAAAGTCATCAGTAAGTCCGGCCAGCATAATAGCACCCAGCTAATCGTCGGTTATATCGAATCCTATGCCGGGCAATTTATTCGAAGTATTTACGAGTTGGTTAACATATACCGTCATAGATTCGCAATTTTCTAGACGTGTGGTGATCAATTTCCGTAGAAAACCGATTTTTCGTGTTAATCCGGTATCGTCGTATAGGTTTTGGAGCGTTTTCCAAACATCATACGCCGTTGTCTGATTTTGTATATGTACATAAATCGATTCGTTTACCGATAATATAATTTTCGCCCTCGCCTTTCTTAGTTTTCTTTCATCTTTTTCAGTAACAGGATCGGTAATGCACCCATGGAGGTCACACAGCTCCAAAATGCTTTCCATTGAGAATCGCCACGTATGAAAATTTTTGCTTCCGCGCAGTTTCTCAACCACCTGTAATGTTTGCTCCGCCATTTCACAACAAATGTTATTTTACGCCCGAGAATTTAATAAAACTTTTAGCAACGTATGCTTTCGTATTAGTTCATTTATCGTACTTTGAACACGCACGTGGGCTGGGCCCATAACCTGTAGAAATAAAACGAGCGGATGAAAATTCACAAGTGGCTTTAATGATGAGTTCAAAGCAAAAGGAAGTAAAAAGAATGTAAAGTAATATTATACATATGACATAAGCAAATATTAGCAGGGTTGCCAAATGAGTTATATGTAATACCCCTCTTATTTCTAATGAGTCCTAGACTTCACCCGAGCGAGTTTAAAGAGTCCCATAGTTTTCTAAAGAGCCGCTTGCTTTTGTCTTGTATACATACTGACGCACATGTATGTACGTGAGAGAATTTTGTGAATCCAGCAAGAAATCGAGCGACTGCTCCCCAATCCCCCCACCCACCCGCCTTTTTTCTCGTCTGCAAAAAGTAGCAGTTGGACACCTGTAGTACCGCCAAATCCCACCCCCTTTTTTTGTCAAATGAACCTTTTTCAAAAAAATAAAAAGAATTTTTATTTAAAATTTTTTATTTATATTTTTCTCCATACTTTGGTGTGGTTAGCAATGCGTAATATCTTGTATATATATATATGTGTGTGTGTGTGTGTGTGCAGTTTCATAAAATTACTACTATTTTTCTAAATAATCTTTTTGACAACATTTGTAAATGGAATATATTCATACATTTTATCATGGATGAGTATACAATAAGCAGCGGTGTTGGCAGATACGGCCTTATGAAATTTTAGCTCAATCCGAATAACGATGGGACCGCTTTTTGTAGATTCATTCTGATGTGTAACATCTAAAACAATTATTGGAGCATGTTGAACAAATTGATCAGGCGATAAAAGTGGTTGGGGAGTGCGTCCATAGTAACTTTGTTGAAATTTCAAATACATGTCATATAATAGAGCATAGCGATTTCGATCAAATTTAATATTAAGATCATCATATGGATATGTAGTGGAGTTGAGGTTTCTTTATCACACAGTTTTGCAGTTTTTTGCTTTGTATTTTAATAAAACGTGCCCTCACACTGATTACAACCATCTGGGTTTCTTAAACATGATAGCATATAAATTATAAATTTTGTTTAATGTTTTATGTCGGTAATAATACGAAATACAATTACATATATCTTCTGTTTCCTCATATGAATTATCAGCAAATGTTAAAATTGAAATAAAGCGAGCGGATGAAAATTCACAAGTGGCTTTAATGATGAGTTCAAAGTAAAAGGAAGTAAAAAGAATGTAAAGTAATATTATACGTATGACATAAGCAAATATTAGCAGGGTTGCCATATGAGTTATTTGTAACACCCCTCTTATTTCTAATGAGTCCTAGACTTTACCCGAGCGAGTTTAAAGAGTCCCATAGTTTTCTAAAGAGCCGCTTGCCTTTGTCTTGTATACATACTGACGCATATGTATGTACGTGAGAGAATTTTGTGAATCCAGCAAGAAATCGAGCGACTGCTGCCCAATCCCCCCACCCACCCGCCTTTTTTCTCGTCTGCAAAAAGTAGCAGTTGGACACCTCTAGTACCGCCCAATCCCACCCCTTTTTTTGTCAAATGAACCTTTTTCAAATAAATAAAAACAATTTTTATTTAAAATTTAAAAATTTTTATTTATATTTTTCTCCATACTTTGGCGTGGTTAGCAATGCGTAATATCTTATGTGTGTGTGTGTGTGTGTGTGCGTGTGTGTGTGCAGTTTCATAAAATTACTACTATTTTTCTAAATAATCTGTATTTAATTAGCGAGCTTTGCTCATATTGCTTTATACAATGGTTTTTGTAATTGATATTAGAGAAAAATTGTAAGTTTACAAACGGCGATGGTTACTAGGACATGCTTCTGAATTTCACTTCTTCATCAGCTAGCTTTTCGGGAGCTGAGCGTTGAACTCGAGTCACCAACATTCATATCAGTGCAAGCCTTTTTTTAGCTGCTACGCCATATGAATGTTCCGTTGTTCGCTGTACAATTGGTCTCTAAGAGTTGCCTTTTTTGTTTATATTCCTTTTGATCACCATGTAGGCACATACACTCTGTATGTAGTTTATTCCTAATGGTGTGGATATGATTTTTAGGCGTGCTTTTGAAAGCTTAGTAACATTTGTTCGGATTTTTACAGTATTTGTTTTTAATACTTCCGCTGTTACTATTATACCAATATGATCATATGTATTTAATTAGCGAGCTTTGCTCATATTGCTTTATACAATGGTTTTTGTAATTGATATTAGAGAAAAATTGTAAGTTTACAAACGGCGATGGTTACTAAGACATGTTTCTGAATTTCACTTCTTCATCAGCTAGCATTTCGGGAGCTGAGCGTTGAACTCGAGTCTCCAACATTCATATCAGTGCAAGCCTTTTTTTAGCTGCTACGCCATATGAATGTTCCGTTGTTCGCTGTACAATTGGTCTCTAAGAGTTGCCTTTTTTGTTTATATTCCTTTTGATCACCATGTAGGCACATACACTCTGTATGTAGTTTATTCCTAATGGTGTGGATATGATTTTTAGGCGTGCTTTTGAAAGCTTAGTAACATTTGTTCGGATTTTTACAGTATTTGTTTTTAATACTTCCGCTGTTACTATTATATCAATATGATCATATGTATTTAATTAGCGAGCTTTGCTCATATTGCTTTATACAATGGTTTTTGTAATTGGTATTAGAGAAAAATTGTAAGTTTACAAACGGCGATGGTTACTAGGACATGTTTCTGAATTTCACTTCTTCATCAGCTAGCTTTTCGGGAGCTGAGCGTTGAACTCGAGTCTCCAACATTCATATCAGTGCAAGCCTTTTTTTAGCTGCTACGCCATATGAATGTTCCGTTGTTCGCTGTACAATTGGTCTCTAAGAGTTGCCTTTTTTGTTTATATTCCTTTTGATCACCATGTAGGCACATACACTCTGTATGTAGTTTATTCCTAATGGTGTGGATATGATTTTTAGGCGTGCTTTTGAAAGCTTAGTAACATTTGTTCGGATTTTTACAGTATTTGTTTTTAATACTTCCGCTGTTACTATTATATCAATATGATCATATGTATTTAATTAGCGAGCTTTGCTCATATTGCTTTATACAATGGTTTTTGTAATTGATATTAGAGAAAAATTGTAAGTTTACAAACGGCGATGGTTACTAGGACATGCTTCTGAATTTCACTTCTTCATCAGCTAGCTTTTCGGGAGCTGAGCGTTGAACTCGAGTCTCCAACATTCATATCAGTGCAAGCCTTTTTTTAGCTGCTACGCCATATGAATGTTCCGTTGTTCGCTGTACAATTGGTCTCTAAGAGTTGCCTTTTTTGTTTATATTCCTTTTGATCACCATGTAGGCACATACACTCTGTATGTAGTTTATTCCTAATGGTGTGGATATGATTTTTAGGCGTGCTTTTGAAAGCTTAGTAACATTTGTTCGGATTTTTACAGTATTTGTTTTTAGTACTTCCGCTGTTACTATTATATCAATATGATCATATGTATTTAATTAGCGAGCTTTGCTCATATTGCTTTATACAATGGTTTTTGTAATTGATATTAGAGAAAAATTGTAAGTTTACAAACGGCGATGGTTACTAGGACATGTTTCTGAATTTCACTTCTTCATCAGCTAGCTTTTCGGGAGCTGAGCGTTGAACTCGAGTCTCCAACATTCATATCAGTGCAAGCCTTTTTTAGCTGCTACGCCATATGAATGTTCCGTTGTTCGCTGTACAATTGGTCTCTAAGAGTTGTCTTTTTTGTTTATATTCCTTTTGATCACCATGTAGGCACATACACTCTGTATGTAGTTTATTCCTAATGGTGTGGATATGGTTTTTAGGCGTGCTTTTGAAAGCTTAGTAACATTTGTTCGGATTTTTACAGTATTTGTTTTTAATACTTCCGCTGTTACTATTATATCAATATGATCATATGTATTTAATTAGCGAGCTTTGCTCATATTGCTTTATACAATGGTTTTTGTAATTGATATTAGAGAAAAATTGTAAGTTTACAAACGGCGATGGTTACTAGGACATGTTTCTGAATTTCACTTCTTCATCAGCTAGCTTTTCGGGAGCTGAGCGTTGAACTCGAGTCTCCAACATTCATATCAGTGCAAGCCTTTTTTTAGCTGCTACGCCATATGAATGTTCCGTTGTTCGCTGTACAATTGGTCTCTAAGAGTTGCCTTTTTTGTTTATATTCCTTTTGATCACCATGTAGGCACATACACTCTGTATGTAGTTTATTCCTAATGGTGTGGATATGATTTTTAGGCGTGCTTTTGAAAGCTTAGTAACATTTGTTCGGATTTTTACAGTATTTGTTTTTAATACTTCCGCTGTTACTATTATATCAATATGATCATATGTATTTAATTAGCGAGCTTTGCTCATATTGCTTTATACAATGGTTTTTGTAATTGATATTAGAGAAAAATTGTAAGCTTACAAACGGCGATGGTTACTAGGACATGTTTCTGAATTTCACTTCTTCACCAGCTAGCTTTTCGGGAGCTGAGCGTTGAACCCGAGTCTCCAACATTCATATCAGTGCAAGCCTTTTTTTAGCTGCTACGCCATATGAATGTTCCGTTGTTCGCTGTACAATTGGTCTCTAAGAGTTGCCTTTTTATATAAACAAAAAAGGCAACTCTTAGAGACCAATTGTACAGCGAACAACGGAACATTCATATGGCGTAGCAGCTAAAAAAAGGCTTTCACTGATATGAATGTTGGAGACTCGAGTTCAACGCTCAGCTCCCGAAAAGCTAGCTGATGAAGAAGTGAAATTCAGAAACATGTCCTAGTAACCATCGCCGTTTGTAAACTTACAATTTTTCTCTAATATCAATTACAAAAACCATTGTATAAAGCAATATGAGCAAAGCTCGCTAATTAAATACATATGATCATATTGATATAATAGTAACAGCGGAAGTATTAAAAACAAATACTGTAAAAATCCGAACAAATGTTACTAAGCTTTCAAAAGCACGCCTAAAAATCATATCCACACCATTAGGAATAAACTACATACAGAGTGTATGTGCCTACATGGTGATCAAAAGGAATATAAACAAAAAAGGCAACTCTTAGAGACCAATTGTACAGCGAACAACGGAACATTCATACGGCGTAGCAGCTAAAAAAAGTCTTGCACTGATATGAATGTTGGAGACTCGAGTTCAACGCTCAGCTCCCGAAAAGCTAGCTGATGAAGAAGTGAAATTCAGAAACATGTCTTAGTAACCATCGCCGTTTGTAAACTTACAATTTTTCTCTAATATCAATTTCTAAATAATATTTTTGACAACATTTGCAAATGGAATATATTCATACATTTTATCATGGGTGAGTATACCATAAGCAGCGGTGTTGGCAGATACGGCCTTATGAAATTTTAGCTCAATCCGAATAACGATGGGACCGCTTTTTATAGATTCATTCTGATGTGTAACATCTAAAACAATTATTGGAGCATGTTGAACAAATTGATCAGGCGATAAAAGTGGTTGGGGAGTGCGTCCATAGTAACTTTGTTGAAATTTCAAATACATGTCATATAATAGAGCATACCGATTTCGATCAAATTTAATATAAAGATAATCATATGGATATGTAGTGGAGTTGAGGTTTCTTTATCACACAGTTTTGCAGTTTTTTGCTTTGTATTTTAATAAAACGTGCTCTCACACTGATTACAACCATCTGGGTTCCTTAAGCATGATAGCATATAAGTTATAAATTTTGTTTAATGTTTTATGTCGGTAATAATACGAAATACAATTACATATATCTTCTGTTTCCTCATATGAATTATCAGCAAAATTACAATCTTTCTTGTGTAATCCATTGAATGAATATATAAATGGTTCTGATAGACATGATCTCAATTCATTTATCATAGAATAAAAAAATATTCGATGATCATCATCAATTAAGCCACCATATTTTGATAAAACCGTTTCTAGATATTGCGGGAAAGACATTTTCTTCTTTTTTATTGTGCCACCTGTTTGATACTAAATTACAAATTATGTCGCTCTACTAGTAATGTGAAACTGTACGATATAGCGATCGACAAACTACAAAATAGATACCGATGAATACATCTATCCATGGGAAACTTGTTCCAAGGTATATATATATATATATAGATATATATACCGACACAGACACATGCATCCATATACATACATTTAGTAAGATAAGAGCTACTTGTCACAATGTATATAAATTGAACATTATTTTCGGTAAAAAAATGTAGTAATTCGTTTAAAGCTGTTCAGTACTCATCTATATTTCAAGGATAATCATTTTATAAAGATTTTCAACTGTGGTAAACCAGGCTCACTTCTAATAAACAGTAATAAACTATACTACTTATACATCGGCACATCTCTAACACCGCTGCTGATTATAGACATATTCCACATTATGAATCAAGCTCTTAAGGATTTAAATTCAATTTCAAAGGAAAAATTTCAAAAACGAATACTGAAGGCGATTGATGTAACAACTAATAAAAAATTAAAAAGAGTAAAAGCCATAAGAGTGAGTACAAAGTTTGGAGAGAAGCTAATGATAGAACTGGATGATAATGTTCTTTTTCTCCCGAATTCCTACAACTCCTTAGAAGATTCAACTATTGAAACAATAAATAAGAATACATTTTATATAGAACTGATTAAACCTGGTAAAAAATTTAATTCACCATTATTTGAATTTCATACAGAATAAAAAAAATTTGAATTATTATATTTAATAGTACTTTACTGTAATACATTTAAGAAAAAGCAAAATTTATATTTTATATAATTTATTTTATTAAATAAAAATTTTAAACATAATTGACCACATATTACTGTGTTGTATTTTTGTTTCTGATCATAATTGTAATGTATTGGTGGCTTGAGATAATTAATCAGTTCAATCGGTGGCTGCAAATTTCCAAAACTATCAAAATATTCTTTATAATTTTTGTTTTTATAGTATGCTACCCAATGAGTGGCAGGACCATTAGCATCGTTTAAATTAAGAATTCCACATTCTTGACCATTCGGTTTATTCGGAAGGGAATTTCGCATAAAAATTCCTCTGAAATGTTTAAGATATTTGCAATATTTCATTAAATCTATGTCTGTTAACGGTCTTTTAGGTAGGCTTTTTATTCGTTTTTTGGATAGGGTCGTAAAAATAAACCATATCCCCTTCTATACGGTTTGAGGAATAGTCCCTTCCCCATAGCGATTGATTCCATATATCTATTATGACGGCTAACCTCAGCCAATTGCTCCTTTCCATTCCTGATATCATTCAAAACTTTTGCTATAGCTGATCCACCAGATGCTATACCACCAAGTGCACCCAACGCTGTCAAAATTGTAAGTAGTGGCAAAATTCCACCAATTTTTGGGACTGGAATTATTCTCGGTATATTAATTTCTTTATTTTTAAAGCTAGACTCAATATCATTCTTAGAAATGTTATTGGCCTCATTAAATGACGCCGGCTTCTTTTTGTTAAGTATGTTGATACCTTTTTTAACTGCCATCAACAAATTTTATTTGATGATACTTTAAGAGTTTTCATCTTTTTCGGTTTTTTACATTTAGATGAATTTCTTTTCTTATTTTTTATACCCATTCCCAATTTGAGTTTTGCTTTCATTGCATTTGTAATGAACCAAGCGTTTGCTCGTTCATTGAAATCACTATCCTTAGATGTTACACCGTGCCACGCTTTCTCAGATACAACTTTATCAGCTTGGTGTCTCTTATTTATATCTTTCGATTGGGAATATGCAAATTCATGTTCTCTACAGGCTTCATCTAAAGGATTTATACCCTTATCGCCTCTTTCTCTCCGTTGTCGGAGTTTCGTTTCAGGACCACAAAATTGATATCCAGGTAAATGAAGCTAAATAGGTAAGGAATTAATCAAATTATTTCAAAACCCTGGCCAGCCTTTTTATGTATTCGTCCCATTAAGTGTTTGTTTTCTTCTTCTTCTTCTTAATAATAATGAGAGTCAGTGTGGGTGAGTTATAATTAAATGGTGATTTTATTATAAAAGCGATGGTTTATATTGCTATAAATCTAGTAAACAAAATGAAAGTTAACAATTTTGAGCTCGATTCGAACCCGCGATCAAAATGAAAGTTGTTAAACAACGTCTCCAACTTAAGGTTAATAATGCCGACAATTGTATAAATGTTAAAAATGTTGCCAGACATAGTCCCCTTTTACCAAATTCCATACGAGCGCTGATTGTGGGACCGTCAAATTGTGGAAAAACTAATGTTATGCTCAGTTTAATTGAAAGCCAAAACGGGCTTAATTTCCGAAATATATACATTTATTCAAAATCATTATATCAACCAAAATATATCTATCTAAAAAGGCTTTTTGAGCCGATAAAAGGAATAAATCTTTATACATTTAGTGAAAATGTTGATGTCATCAAACCCGCTGAAGCTAAACCAGACTAAATTTTTATATTCGATGATGTAATATGTGGAAAACAAAGTACAATACGAGATTATTTTTGTATAGGTCGTCATAAGAACATTGATTCTTTCTATTTATGTCAAACTTATACAAAAATTCCTAAACACTTAATTCGTGATAATGCAATCATGATTATTGTGTTCAAACAAGATGAAATGAATCCTAAGCATATCTATAACGATCATGTTATCGGAGATATGTCATACAAAACATTTTTAAAAATTTGTATAGAGTCTTGGGGAAATGAATACGGTTTTATTGTTATAAGTAAAGATGATCCTATAAATAACGGTCGATATCGAGAGGGTTTCGATAATTTTATACAATTATAAAAGATCTATAAAAGACATATACTTCATCAGATTCTTATCAGATACACAGCTGATAGGTAAAAGATTTACCAAAATCATGCCAAATAATCATATGACTGTATTAGCAAATCTTGTTAAGATCAGGAAAGTATTCAAAGAAAAACTTAAAAGAATGAAATTGGGAGAATTGGACAGAATCAACTTGTTGGAGGATACATTTAAACCCATTTCGAAACCATTAAATGAACTAGTTGATAATTTGAAAAAGTCTAGTAATAAAAACAATGTTACCAATTATAATGGTGATGATGATGATGAAATTTTGCAGGTGGACAGTGCCAAAGAAAGTAAAGACATGAAAGTTGATACATAGCCAACCGTTGAAAATTATGTGAATATTAATGATCTTGATAGTAAAACAAACATTTATTCGAACGATGCAGATTTAGAATATCCTACAGATAGTTCTCGGAAAGAAAATGTTGAGAGGCAAGCGATGAAGAAACCTAAAAAAAGGAGCGAAAGCCTATTGATATTGTCACGGATATTAGCATCACTAACTTATCACATCACTAAGGCGATGCTAAGGCCATGCCAAGCAGTATTTACGTTAATAATCAAATCAAGTATACACATATATAAGGCAGTCCAGAGAGATGTCACACACAGATGCATTTACTTATACGCCTATGTATGCGCGAGAGACTGTAAACTACAAACATTCACATAAATAATTCAATCATTATGTATCTACATAAACGAATAAATAACTGCGTCTACACATATGTACGTATACGAGCAGCGGAGCGGCAATGCACAAACACATGCATATATCTTATCTGAGTTGTCACAAGAGAGAGCAATAATTTGTGCACGTAGTTGTGGCTGGCGATTTTGTAGCCGAACTAACTAGTAACTTCTGGAAATCGAAGAGCCTAGAAGTATGCAGCGTAAACTATAAAAGCGGGGCAGGCCAGTAAGAAGTGATTCAGTTTGATTTGAGTTGTCAAGCAGTTGCGATTAAGACGATATTTAGCGAGCAATAGCAGTATTATTTTGAATAGTAGAGTTTCATTGAGCTATCAATCAGTGTGGTTATTAAGCAAGCTATTTATTAATGAGCAATGTTTTAATAAAAAACAAAAACCAGATAATTTTGTTAGCGTTAGACGAAAAATAAATTTCGTGAATGACTGTGAAAGATCAGCTTCGTATTTTCCAAGTAAATCTCATGATGACGAATTAATAAAAAGAGCTGTACAAAGCAATGTAATGAAAACTGAATAAGATATCGATAGAAAACCTGAAAAGCGAAAATCTGGCGATATCATTAATGAGCAATGTTTTGATTAAACCCAAAAATTAGATAGTGTTATTGGTGTTAAAGAAAAAATAAATTATATGAATAATTGTGAACGACCAGCCGCGCATATTCCCAGTAAACTAAATGATGAACAATTACTAAACAAGGCTGTAAAAAGTCAAAATCAAGCTGAAACTTTAAATGATAATACTTCTCTAACTGAACATGATATTTTGAGAAGAATCGAAGAAGATCCTAATATGCGGGAAAGACATACACCTGTAGAAAGTCAAAATCAAGCTGAAACTTTAAATGATAATACTACTCTAACTGAACATGATATTTGAGAAGAATCGAAGAAGATCCTAATATGCGGGAAAGACATAAACCTGTAAAACTTCAGAGTAAACATCAATTAAATGAAGATTATAAACGGGTTAAGCTTATTCACCCCCCCCCCCCCCCCCCCCAATTTACTATTGCACAATATAAAGATGCTTAAAGATATTAAAATGCTTGATACATTGTATGGTCCGAATAGAGATCCAAATGGACAATGGCGATTTGGACTCAAACCATTAAAATTTAGTTCTGAAAATGTTTTGCAGATTGGTAGAGACAAATGGAAAATAACACAAGGTCTGTTCGAGTTAATATTTCATAGAAAACCACAACATTATAAAAAGGATGATTTGCACACCTATCGACAGATTTTATTAGATACAAATGCTCACAAGCGTAACTATAGCCCAGATAGTCAAATTAAGGGGACAAAATCGTATAAATATTTACATATTATCAGGAAATTATTCAATTATGATCCACACTCGTTCATAAGGGGTAGAGGTTTATTGAAATCAATCGATTGCCGTGAAAATATTTATCAATGTTGGGATAATCCCAATGAGTTGGTTGATAGATTGAGGGTGCTTATATCTTCAACAAGTGCTGGTCATAACAATCATCAAAACGAGATTATATCAATTATTGAAGAGTTGCGAGAAGCAAATATTATTAAGTAATATGAGTATAAATAAATTTGGACATGCCTCATTTGGTAATAGTCGGTCGAAAACGAAAACGATGCTAGACCGAAATAAAAACCTTAATTTAAACAAGAAAAGAATAATTAACCTAGCTGTTCCTATAGAAGACGATGATGCCATTTCGAAAGTATTCTTTTTGGAAGAGTTAAATAAGAAAAAACTAAATTAGGACATCAAATCAGAGAAATAAATACAATTCTGAATAATAGTATTGAAAATTATGTATCGATTCTTGAAGAATTAATAGATCGGCGAATAAAAAGTGAATGTGGGGAGGAATTAAGCAATATAAACAACTATTTATCTATTATTGAGGATTATTTGATACGTTTCGTTGTGTTGAAACAACATCCTACGGAAAAAGATGTAGAAGTGCTAAAAATAAAGTTCCCTACTATAAAAGCTTTAACAAAATGAATAACAAAAGAGCTATTGTAGAAGAATTACATAAACAAGCTAGAAAAAATTTTAAACGAAGACGTGTTATTGTTAAACGAATCGATGATTTATGGCAAGCTGACTTGGTGGTAATGACTCAGTACTCAAATTGTAATCACCATTATCAGTATCTATTAACTGTAATCGACACATTTTCCAAAAAAGCATGGGCCGAAGCAGTTAAAGATAAAACTAAAGAAAATGTCACCAAGGCAATGGCTAAGATTTTAAATTCAAGTAGTTAAAGTGAAAGTTAAAGTTAAAAATAAATTTAAAGTTAAAGTTAAAGTTAAAGTTAAAGCTAAAAATAAAGTTGAAGTTAAAGTTTAAGACAAAACTTGAATTAAGATTAAAGAAAACAAAATGTTGCATAAATATTATAATTGCATAAGTTGATAATATGCAATAGCTTAGCTTGATCCCAAAACCCGACGTCCACGTAACTTTTATAAATCTTTTGTGGCTCCTTGCTGTTCACGCCCAAGGGCGTCCCGTAGTCTATGTCTAAGCGCCCCCCCCCCCCCACTACCTTCCAGCAGCCCCGCTGCTCAGCAAGCCACAACAAGTACCCGCTGCTGCTCGCGCCCCACGGCCCCAACAACTCAAACAGCTGCTACCACTCATAACTACAATCTTCGTAGTAGAGTCGGAAGCAATGCTGAGCAACAGCCCCTGCCCCCGTCTTCTCCCCCCCCCCCCCCCCCCTTTTCCGACAGAATATATATGTTTGCGACATCCGCCTAATGCAGCTCCTGCCTTGGGTGGTGCCACTTCCCTAGATGTTCTGGTATCCGCGACGGCAACCCCCCGACGGGTTTCATCGCGCCATGTTGCCAGGCCGCAAACCCAAATCATCCGGGTACCCCAATGCTTGCCCAAGGACGCCCAGTCCCAGGGCCACAACAGGAATTGCGTCCTGGCCTTCCACAACCCAGGCGTAGTCACCCGTCACTTACCCCCAGAGTGGCGACGTCTCCCCTTATGCACTTCAGAATTCTGCAGTTAAACTGTAATGGACTAACTGGGAAGATTACGGAGATAGTCGATTTCATGAAGCGGCACAACATCCGCATTGCTGCGATTCAAGAGACTAAACTCACAGCAAGATCTGCATTGTAGACCTGCTCTGGGTATAACGTCCACAGGAAAGACCGCGAGAGCAGAAATGGAGGCGGTCTCGCGTTTATCATACACCACTCTGTGCAATATTGTATATTTGATCCCGGCATCGACCGCAGGGACAATGTCTTAGAACGTCAAGGTCTATCTGTCCGGTAAGGCGATGCAAACCTAGAAATCATCAACATCTACATCCCTCCTGCCCACTTCCCGGCGGAGGCCGCAAACTTAGCGAGAGGACGTGACCTTATAAGACAGCTTGACCCAGGCGACCCCCAAATAAGGGATATAAACCTACGCATCAGATTGCTTGTAGATGAACACAAGCGGGCGAAATGGGAGGAGCACCTAAGAGGTTGTAACCTCTCTACCGGTGTGGGTAAACTTTGGTCCACCGTAAAGTCCCTATCGAATCCGACTAAGCACAAAGACAAAGTTTCCATCGCCTTTGGCGACAGTGGCAAAGACGCTTGAAGCCGTTTTGCTCCCTTATTTCCAAGCAAATTTGCAGCTAGCCCCTCATCAGCATGGCTTCAGAAAACTCCATAGCACTACCACCACGCTAAATGCCATTAGCACCCAGATAAATTGCGGTTTAAATCAATACCCCCACCATAGAACAGTACTCGTAGCGCTAGACCTATCAAAAGCTTTTGATACGGTCAACCATGTCTCGTTACTGCAGGACCTGGAAGGGTCTACCCTTCCCCCATGTCTTAAAAGGTGGACCGCAAATTATCTGGGTGGTCGGCAGGCATCGGTGCAATTTAGAAACGAAACATCAAAACCAAGGAGAATTAAACAGAGGGGTCCCCACTTTTGTTTAATATCTACATATCTAAACTACCTTCACCACCGGAAGGAGTCACAATCGTTTCCTACGCCGATGATTGCACAATAATGGCCACAGGCCCAGGCCCAAAGATCGATGCGCTATGCTATAAAATAAACGGCTACCTCCCTGATCTTTCCAGTTTTTTCGCCTCGCGAAACCTGGCATTATCACCGACTAAATCTTCCGCGACCTTATTTACAACATGGACGCCCCAAATGTCGACAATTTTGAACATCCACGTCGATGGCACTACGCTACCGACTTCCGACACCCCAAAATCTTGGGTGTGACGTTCGATCAGGATCTACATTTTGGTGAGCACGCAGCCGCAATTGTTCCGAGAATTCAGAGCCGTAACAAAATCCTCAAATCCCTCGCTGGCAGTACTTGGGGAAAAGATAAAGATTAAGTGCTACGCGTCACCCATATGGTCGCCAAGCCTAAAAATCACGGTAGGTACTACAGGTGTCCAACTTCTACTTTTTCAGGCGAGAAAAAAGGCGGGTGTGTGGGGGGATTGGGGAGCAGTCGCTCGATTTCTTGCTGGATTCACAAAATTCTCTCACGTACATACATACATATGCGTCAGTATGTATACAAGGCAAAGGCAAGCGGCTCTTTAGAAAACTATGGGACTCTTTAAAATCGCTCGGGTGAAGTCTAGGACTCATTAGAAATAAGAGGGGCCATTTAAAAATTTGCGGCCCTTTAAAAATGTAGGGCCCCCATTTATCGATTCTCATTTTTTGTTACTCAAAAGATGTCCAACTTATATACATTGAGACAAGTAGCCCTTATATAAATGTATGTATATGGATGGGTGTGTCTGTGTCGGTATGTAGTTTGCGGTTTGTTGATATATATATATAATTTATATGCTGTCATGTTTACGGTAAAGCTCTGCTAAAGGTAAAAAGCTCTAAGCGTTTTCTTATACACCACTAAGCTTTTTCTTATCCGCCACCTAGCGGCAGTTAGCCAGAACACGCCACCTAGCGGTGATATCGGCCAGAGGTGAGATCAGCCAAAGGTGAGATCAGCCAGAACACAAACCGAAAAACGTATGCGCCACCTAGCGGTGTATAGATCGGTCAGAGGTGAGATCAGCCAGAGGTGAGATTAGCCAAAACACAAACGGAAGAACGGATGCGACACCTAGCGGTGTATAGATCGGTCAGTGGTGATATTAGCCAGAACACAAACCTTTTTCCTTGCACCATTTTTCCCATACCAAATTGGCCTAGAACCCGCATTTCCATACTACTCTGGTCCGGTCTTAGGTAGTGCGTTTATCCTTGCCATTTTCCGTTATTCTGGAATGGAAATTTTAACGACAAGTAGAATACATGTGCAAGGCTGCTGATGCCCTCATGGCCAAAGAGTTTTGACATCGGCATAGGTTTTCCGTCTGAGACTATTGATATGGAAGGCTTGGCCTTTTCAATGGCTTCTCTAACCTCTGTTGACGTAACGGTGAGGTGCAACTCGTCATGCTTGTGTTTATGTGTCCTTTCATTTGGACAATATCTAGCATTGGCAATTGACTACAGAATGCATTGCAAATTGGCTACAGAAGGCACTCGCGCATTTCCTCGAGTCCGACATACGAAAATTTAGCCGAATGATTTATTCAAATACTAACTAGTATGAGCAACTCCACAAAGTTATAGTCAATGAACTATATTGATGATTTTTGATAGCTTTGTAAGTATTTGTTATTGTAAAACTTTATATGAGCTAAAAGGCCGTAGTTAAATAAAACACAATATTTAAAATTGTATTTTAGTTTTTAATTCGTCAATATTTCGATTTCAGTCTGAAATCATCTTCAGGAACATATGACAAAAATACAATTTTAAATATTGTGTTTTATTTAACTAGGGCCTTTTAGTCAATGAACTATTCTAAAACTGACCAGTATTATACTATGTTCAAACAGAAAAATAAATTGAGGCAATTGCAATTTAAATTGAGCGTGTGTTCATACAACTCAATTTAGCTTACACAATAGTAATTTGATAGCTGGTTGGCTCATCTCTACAGCAACAACATACCTTTGTTCAGAATGGAAAAATGTGCGTGTTGGAATTAGGCGAATGGAATGGAATAATAACATAAAACTTTGAAATTTTTGTGTGTTGTAAGAAATTGTATTCAATGTTTTGGTTTCATTTTGAGTTTGCCTTCCTCTTTTGACAATTCCTACTCCAGTGAAATGAAAAAAAATAATATCAGCTGATGAGATGAGCCAACCATATAGTTGATCCATGCGCAATTGACGTTTAAATATACTCAATAAACACACTTTACAAGGTTGTATTTGCAGTTTGAAACAATTTATTACGCAATTTTTTTTAAATTGGACATTTGTTATTACAATTTATTATATGATAAATTGCGTAATAAATTGCCCAAATGGTATAAATTGCCAATTTGGTGTGTGTTTGAACCTAGTATTATGAACGCCACAAAATTCTAGACAATTAACTACTTGTACACTAACTAGTATGAATAACAGGACAAAATTATGGTGAAAGCTGACTAGTGTGAACAACCCCAAAAAATTCTATTCAATGAACTAGAATGTTTGCTGACTACTTTGGATTTTTACTGCAGGGTAATTCTCGGAGTTATTAATAACACGCAGCCTTTTGATGGAATAATTGAAAGAGAAAAAGAGAGTATTTATTTATATATATGAAATGGTAATAAGATATTGTATGTATGTTAGAGCGGGTCAAATTGTATGGATGTTTTTTTTCATTAGGAGTATAGCAAAAACGTAATCTACAGATGATTCTAAGAAAAATTGCTGAAGACAACGTAGCTCTTAGTCCGATTTCGAATCCCCCACTTTTGCAAAATACATATTTTACCAAAAAATCTTCATAGCTTCTGATAGAATTATAGGAAAAATATCATATTGGGCTTACTTTAAAGGGATTTTACGTATATTTCAGAATCTGTATTAATATCTATAGTGTTTTTGAATTTTGGTAGAGATATGAGGCTTAAATTATGAGAAATTACTATTATATTACTACTATATTATCATTTTTAACAAATTTCTTATGGAAACTTTTATTTCTTTACTGCTAAAATAAGTTTAGAACATTTCCAACAACTTTCATTCGGACAGTTTTTCTTATTGCGAATTCGTTTTAGTAGAGAAAAATTTTCAAAAAAAAACCTATATTTTCAAGTAATAAGCAAAAAACACAATTTTTATAATTTTAATGTAATTCATTTTAAAATTATTTGTTTACTTAGAATTGACCATTTTAAAGTATTTTTCAAAATAAGAGTAATGTTATGGTATTATTTTTTAAAATCTTTTTTGCTCTCCATTCGTGGTTGTTTTTCACGACATTCTGCTGTAACAGCCATAACACCTTCGCGTTTTTTTTCTATAACACGTTTGGAAACAGATGTTAACAACTTTCTGTTCCTTGTATATGCATTGGAATATTAGGATCATCTAGTGTTGGTTCATCATAATCTAACAATTGTACCAAGTGATCGTATGGAATATTTCTTGTGAATGCCGGTTCAGATAGTAAATTATCGTCATTCAGATCAATCATATCAGTATAATCTGAAGCATTAAAATTGATATTATATTTTTTGTAAACTCTGAGTTTAGTTGGATCAAGTATTTTTTCTCGATAGTATAACATTTTTTTGATAGCTCCATCAGGTATAGCTTTTCTATCATCAATAATATTGTTAATAAAATATTTTCTGAATGAGCGTAATATGAATTATTGTGGATTACACCATCTACAATATTAAGTATATTACGTAGTAGGTATCGTGTCCAACGAATAAACTTTGCTAAAAGTACATTGCCGTATACAACAGAATTATAGTATTTTACATTGAAATACATTGGCACATAAATTCTAATAATATAAAGTTGCCAAAGTTTTCAAATTTTCCGATGGTGTATTACTTGTTGTATATTTGTTTATTATTTATTTATTTATTAAGTCTATGGTTTAGAAACCTTACAGACTAAGACGTACATAGGTTATTAATTATATTAAAAATAGTACATACAAAGTTTTTTTTTAAATTCATTGCGATTAACAAATATATCTAAATTTATTTCTCTACATAACAAATTAAATTCCGATAGCTGTCTTATAATTGGTTCATTTTGAGCATACCTGGTTTTGCAGAGGTCAATAGAAAATAAATCATGATGTCGTAAGTTTCTAGCTGGAACATTGAGTTTAATACAACGCAATAAAGCGGACAATCAATAGTCCCATTGAGAACATCACGAATAAAAACTAAGCCAGATATCAATCGCCTACTGGCAAGAGTATGCAGATTGATCAGTCTGCACCGCGGAACATAAGATGGAATATGCATATTAAACCTAATACTGGATAATGCAAATTTTAGAAACTTTTTTTGGACACGTTCAAGTCTATTGGAATGCACTTCATAAAACGGATTCCAGATTATAGCAGCATATTCCAATTTGGACCTTACAAATGTACTTAACTGCAATTTTTTAGTAAAAGGATCCTTAAATTCTGAACTATTTCGTCTAATGAAAGCTAGAGAGGAATATGCTTTAGGTATAATGTAATTCAAGTGATCAATAAACGTGAAATTCGAGTCAAAAACAACCCCAAGGTCTTTGGTTTTATAACTAGCACTGAGGACAGATCCAGAAATAGAGTACGAAGATATGAGTGGCAATCTAATTTTGTTGAAGGTGACCGAGCAGCATTTTTCGATACTGATCATTAGCATATTTCGATCACACCATTCCTGGAATTTGTTAACCTCATTTTGCATAATTTGAATATCAGAGAAACTTGTTATTTGTTTTTTTAATTTTTAAATCATCGGCATAAGGTAGATGTTCACACAAGGAAAAACACTCTGAGCAATCGTTGATGAAAATAACAAAAAACAGAGGACCAAGGATACTACCTTGAGGAACTCCAGAGGTAGCTCTATATGAAAATGATTTTACGCCATCAACACAAACATAGTTAATTCTATATATTAGATATGATTATACCCATGACAAGAAAGTAGAATGAAAGCCAAAATTTTCAAGTTTTTTAATTAATAAGTCGTGAGACACTCTATCAAATGCTTTTGACAAATCAGTATAGATTGTATCTACCTGAAAGCCCTCAACAAAGGCTGAAAAACAAAAATTAGAGAAAACAGTTAGATTAGTGACCGTAGATCTGCCCGGTATAAAACCATGTTGAGTATACGAAGTATAGGGCTTGATAGCAAATGATAATTTAGAGCTAATGATTATTTCAAATAATTTAGCAATATTAGTAATTTTAGAGATATGAAGATAGTTCGAAACTAGATTCTTACTCCCACTCTTAAAAACTGGAGTAACAGAAGTCACTTTCCATTCATCTAAAAAATAACCTGACCTAAGAGACAAATTAAACAACAAAAGTAGTGGATACACTATAGATGACATGCATTCTTTGAGAAAAAAAGCAGAGATATTATGAGCATCTAATTGCTTGGAGCAGTTTAGGTCTTTTATAGCTGCGAAAATGTCTTCCTGAGTTAAAACTAGGGAGCCAAAATCAAGCGAAGAAGCTAATTGCCCAGCACTAGAAGAAATATATAAAGAAATTTATTTAGACAGTTAAACCCAGTCAAGTATTTCTCATACATTACTCTGTGCTGCAAATTACCAGAATATTTATAAACCTTATGAAATTTGTTCCGAAGATTCTTAAATTTTTTTAAGCTCCGATTATGCCAGGGTAGTTTATGGACCCTTGGCTGTAAACGTGGAATATTTCCGAAAGATATACTACTTATTTTACTCTTAAAAATGTCAAAACAAACAGTTAGAGACCGATCTGCAAATAAGGTTGGCCAATTCTCACTTAATATTAGATCATTAACAAGATCAAAATTGCACCGCGAGTAATCGAATTTCAGCATCGAGTCAGTGCAAAGATTTGGATATTTATAAAACTCAAGTTCCAAGATAAGTGGGATGTGGTGTTTATCAGTCAGAGATAAAGGAACCTCAGACTTATACAATTGAAATTTTAAATCAGGACTAATGAAATAAGATCCAAAATCTTATTCAACTCATTTAGAAAGCCATTAATTGCATTAATTGTATACCAAATAACCCATCAATTATGCATATTTCACTACAACTATTCACATTACGTGGAATAAGCATATCTTCATCAGCAATAGTAGACCACGCAATTTTATTTAAATTAAAATCACCCAACACACAGAGTTGCGCATTATCATTCGGGAAATTTTAATTTAAAATATTATCAATATGATCAAAATACAAATTATCAGAGCTATTAGGAGGAATATAAGAAACACAAATGAAAAGCAAATCATCACCACTCGAAATTGACACACACAGTTGTTCAATACAGGAATCAATATTACTTAAAGTTACTTCAGCAGCACATAGAATGGACTTTACTGCTATCAAAACACCTCCCCCACGCATAGTATTTGTTGCCACACCATCTCTGTCTCTTCGAAAAACATAATAAAACTCCTATTAAAGAACTCCTCACTGCAGAAATCAGCATTAAGCCATGTCTCTACAAACACGAAGACGTCATAATCACATTGAGATGTAGCAGCATAAATAGAATTGGCTTTTGTTCTCATACCAGACATATTTTGATAATAAATTTTGAGATTTTGATTAAGATGCATATTACGAATTCGCTTATTAAGACTAACTTGTAGGGTCTCAATTGTACCTATGTCTCCTGCATATTTTGGTCTCGCTTTGGAAAAAACCTAAAAGGTCTAACAGACACATTTGTTGGCCACAGAGAAGCATCAAAAACTTTACTATAGTCAGTAGATAAAACACGTAATTTGAAAGAAACTCTTACGAGAGAGATAAAATCAGCATCACTTTTGGCCAGTTTAAAGCAAGCAATTCTTGATGGATCGATGTTGGTGTGTTGAGAAATATATTGAAAAATGTTATCCTCTTTAACAGACGGCCTAAAAGAAGATAAGTGAAGCCATCTATATCGCACGAAAATGTCCAAATCAGCATTCACATTAGTACCACTAACAACATTATATGGCTTATCAGCGTTTGATTTAAACGAAATTTATCTCTGTCCCTGTATACCAACTCCATTCGATGGAAAACGATCAGCAGCAGAGGCAGCGGCATCAGCAAATGTTTGAGAGATAACACCACTAGAGTTAGCAGCATCATTATTTGTAGTAACACAAGCAGAATTATTATTAACACCCTCAGCTAGAGTAGGTAATTTATTTGTCTCAACGATCTCAGCAGAATGCACAGGTTCATTGTTTGCAGTCATACAATTAATATTCTCATTAGCACTCACAGGTAGAGTAGATAGTGAACATCTCTCAGCGCTGTCAGCAGAACTGCTATCAAAACACCACCCCCACTCATAGTATTTGTTGCCACACCATCTCTGTCTCTTCGAAAAACATAATAAAAGCTCCTATTAAAGAACTCCTCACTGCAGAAATCAGCATTAAGCCATGTCTCTACAAACACGAAGACGTCATAATCACATTGAGATGTAGCAGCATAAATAGAATTGGCTTTTGTTCTCATACCAGATATATTTTGATAATAAATTTTGAGATTTTGATTAAGATGCATATTACGAATTCGCTTATTAAGACTAACTTGTAGGGTCTCAATTGTACCTATGTTTCCTGCATATTTTGGTCTCGCTTTGGAAAAAACCTAAAAGGTCTAACAGACACATTTGTTGGCCACAGAGAAGCATCAAAAACTTTACTATAGTCAGTAGATAAAACATAAAACTCCTGCGAAGACAGTCACCTTGTAGCGGTGCAGGGGCTTATGCCGATCGCATTTGATACTAGTTGGTCAGATGGGAGCGGCGCAACCGCGCTCACCTGACAAATGTGGTCGAATGCTATCGGTAACCAGGAACTGTCACCTCCTAATCCAGGGTGTCATGCGTCACCGTGCCCATTGGACTGGTTTGCAGCCAGGAGGTTCACAACACCGGCTGTATTATAACGGCGCATCTCCAACACCGGGCCACCTTGGGGAGTAATCATGGCCTTACCGCGTCAAGGGGCTCTGCCGCGGCGGACCAACCCAGTTCCCCATGTAAATAATTTGACAACAACGCTTGCCGCTTCAAGCATGTTGTCGTACGACAAAGAATGGAAAACAAAGCAAATAAAAACAACAACAAAAAAACAAACAACAACAGTAACGCAACAAAGAAGACGGGCTCCAAGAAGAGCAGCGGGCAAGGCAGTAGCAGGCCACGCAGGTACTCCAGGAAATTCCTGGAGAGCCTCTCGAGAGAGGAGGCAATGCTCTTTATAGAGCATATGAGGGACGAGGAATCTCCCTCCACCAGCGCTGGAGTGCGCAGAGAACCGTCTCTTAAACCCGCAAACCCCAAGGGCATTACAGAAACCCAAGGTAATCAAAGCGGGCCACAAGAGCATAGCAAGCAAAAGACGACGAAACCCGCGATCCCCAGAGGCATCTCGGCCACTGGTGAGCAGCGCGGGCATATCAAAAAAGGGGAGCAGGAGGAGCAGGCGTCTAAAAACAAACCCGCGAACCATGGAGGGCCCAGTACCACCATAGAGCAGCGCGGGCCCCCCGAGGAAAGAGATGCCACAACTAAGTGTAGCTCCGACGGTACTTCCACACAAACGAGGGAAAGTAGCAAAGATAACCATGGCAGGCCCTCTAGGGAGCCAAGTAAACATGGGTGCTCACCGTCGAAGCAGGATTCTGGAAGCAGCTCACAAGGCAGCTGCGATAGGTCCCAGAAAAGGAGCGACCTCGAGCGGAACCGGGAAGAGTGGAAGCGGCCTAACAGAAGGCATAACAGGGGCAGGCAACCTGCACTACCACCACCGGGCAGACCAGGATCGCTAACAGATAAATGGCGCCTGGGACTAAGTGGGTCTGGGACAAAATCGTATCTCCGATACCTTGAGGAGGGCCTGTCGCCCAGGGACGCAAGAGCCAGGGCAGACAAGCACAGGCATAAACCAGCCCACGAGCACAGTACAGCGACCGCCGAACGGAGAAACAAAGTCGGAGGTAAAGAACAGCCAGCGGCAGCTGGCCAGCATACACCCGCTCCCGCTGGAAAGCGTAGGATCGGGCAGATCACACCGGAGGAGACTCCCAGTTCCAAGAGGCAACGGGCCCATGATCCGCAAAACACGACAGCCAGGCGCCGGGAGGATTTGACCAGGGCGACTGGGGGACCCGCTGAAGCAGCGCCAAGACAGCAGAGCTACTCGGACGCCCTCAGGGGTACCCGAGTGGCTGTGCTGCCCAGGAACTACCCGGCGGATGCCCTAAGTCAAGAGGACCTGACAAATCTCCAGGAGCTAATTATGGATGGAGTGCCAACACTTGAGGGATGGACGGGGGCACAATTATGCACAAGGCGCGGGGATGACATACCGCCCACGCATAACGTGACAATGTTCCTCCCCAGAAGTGCGGACCGCCCCAGAGAATTTGCGATACGGCTCCTCGCTAATCAGAACGAGGGCCTTAAGACGCAGAGGTGGCGCGTTATTAACAGCAGCGCGGAAGAAACGGGCCTACGTCTCGACGTAGGCATAGATGAAGAATCCTACCAGCTCACACGTAGGAATGGATTCAAGCTGCATTACAGGTACGGCTTGATCCATGTAAGACCCTGGAGGCAGAAGCTACCAGGGAATAGTGAGCGGCAGGAAGACAAGGCGGTAGAGGACGCCGACATAGATAAGATGTCGGACGAAGACATGTCGGACGCGAGCACCGACACCATCAAGGCTCGTGAGACTACAAACTCTTCTACCGCAGAGTGTAATAGCGAAGAGGTCGCGGAACAAGCGGACCAACAAATACCCACCACACAGGAGCTCATTGAGGGCTTGGACCTCCAAGAGCTGGCACTGGACAAGCGGGATGATAGCGAAAGCGGGCTGTCGGATTACGACGACCCGATGAGGCCGGCCGGGCCAAAATGACCGGCATAAGCATGCAGATAGCCCAGATCAACCTCCACCACGCCATTGCAGCTTCGGCTGTACTGGCGAGGAGGTTTGCCTCGGATGATCTGGGCATAGCCCTCATACAGGAACCTTGGGCATACAAGGGACAGGTGAGGGGCCTTAATGTAAGTAACAGTAGAGTAATTTGGGATCTCTCCCAGCAGAGACCTAGAGCATGTGTAATGCTTAAAGCAGATACTAACTATTTTTGCATTACAGAGTTTTTAAGTCGAGATCTTGTGGCGGTACAAATAAATGCGAAAGTCAACGGGGAGGACTCCAGCATTGTGCTAGCCGCAGCCTACTTCCCGGGGGACGACAACATGGTCCCCCCAGATAACGTACAGAAGCTGGTGGCTCACTGCAGAAGAGCGAAACTTCCTCTTATTATAGGAAGCGATGCAAACTCCCACAATACGGAATGGGGCAGCAGTGATACCAACCAAAGGGGTGAGTGTTTGCTAGAATATATAGCCAGCAATGATTTAAGTATATACAACGTCGGGAGTAAACCGACGTTTGTTACGAGAGCTAGGGCAGAAGTCCTTGATATAACGCTCGGCAACAACCTAACTGAGAATATGATCTCGAGATGGAGGGTCTCAGAAGAACCCTCCCTTTCGGACCACAGAATCATAAGGTTTGAGCTGGGCGCCGTATCGGGGCAAAGCAACCCCAGAAGAAATCCCAGGAAAACAGACTGGGACAGCTACAAAAGTATTATAGAAGCTAACATAGATAGCCTTAAGAGTAAAGGCAGAAGTACCAATTGTACCCAGTTGGAGAGCAGGGTGGAAAGGGCAAATCAAATAATGATAGATGCCTATAACTCCAGTTGCCGTGTCTCCTTGATTAAGGGTAAAAAGGCGACCCCCTGGTGGTCTTATGACCTGACGCTGCTTAGGAGAAAAGTCAGGAAACTCTTTAACGAGGCAAGGAGAACCGGCAACTGGGAGGAATACACCCAAAATCTAACTAAGTACAATAAGGAGATAAGAAAAGCAAAAATGGAAAGTTTTAGGAATTTCTGTGAGGGAATTTCCAGCACGCCTGCAGCGGCAAGGCTACACAAGGCCCTAGCCAAAGAGCAGAGACAGACAGACCTAGCAATTAGGCTCCCAGACGGTACCTATACCGAAACGGTGGAAGAGCGAGCTAAGGCCTTGCTGCAAGCGCATTTTCCTGAGGCCTCCCCGCAAGTACCGGAGCCTGTGTTCCCCAGAGTTAAACCAACCCCAGCAGACTGGCAACTAGCCAACTCCCTCTTTTGTGAGGCCAGAGTCAGATGGGCAGTGGAATCTTTTGAGAAATACAAATCTCCGGGGGTGGATGGCATCTACCCGGCGCTAATGCAGCAAGGGACACAGATCATCCCACATCTTGCCAGAATCATGAGAGATAGCCTGGCACTGGGATATATACCCATGATGTGGAGAAGAGCAAGAGTGGTATTTATACCAAAAGTAGGTAAAAAGGACTATTCACAAGCAAAGTCCTTCAGACCAATAAGTCTAACCTCCTTTGTCTTGAAGGCAATGGAAAAGATAATAGACCAAGAAATCAGGTCGAACGTCCTCAAGAGCTGGCCCTTACATTATAGCCAGCATGCCTACAGAGCGGGTAGGTCCACGGACACAGCTCTGTACCAGTTAACGTCTGAAATACAGAGGGCGTTCGAAACAGGGGAAACAGTGCTTTGCGCTTTCCTTGATATTGAGGGTGCCTTTGACAACACATCTCACGAAAGCGTAAACATAGCACTGCAGAGAAGAGGAGTTCAGTTGCCTATCCAGAGATGGATTGACAGTCTACTCCGTACAAGAATCGCTGAAGCTCAAGTAGGCAGCAGCGCAGTTAAGGTTATTACCACGAGAGGGTGCCCCCAGGGAGGTGTCCTGTCACCCCTTTTGTGGAGCCTAGTAGTGGATGAACTCCTGCAAAGGCTATCAGACAGTGGCATAAGATGCCAAGGATATGCTGACGACATCGTCATAATTGTGAGGGGTAAATTCGAGAGTACGCTCTGTGACATAATACAAAGAGCATTGAACATTACAAGGGAGTGGTGCGCCAATGTGTGTCTTAACATCAACCCATCAAAGACAACCATCATCCCCTTCACCAGAAGAAGGGTCCTACCAGCCCTGAGAGCAATAACAATAGATGGCGTGGAACTAGAATATGGAACCGCAGTGAAATACTTGGGGATCATTTTTGACACCAAGCTCTTATGGAGACAACACTTCGACTCCATGAAGACTAGGGCCACGAGGTCCATCATGGTATGCAAACGTCTAGCAGGCAAATCATGGGGCTGTAGCCCACACGTGCTAAGATGGATGTATACCATGATAGTAAAACCTATGATAACATATGGCTAAATAGCCTGGGCATCGAGAACAACTCGGGCGACGACGAGGCAAGCACTGTCAAAACTTCAGCGACTGGCATGTGTGTGCATCACGGGAGCTATGCGCACATGCCCCACAACAGCGCTGGAGGCTATCCTCGATCTGACCCCGCTGCATATATCGATAGAGCAATCAGCCAAGCGAGCCCTCCTTAATATCGTTAAGGAGGGCTCGGGCAAAGGTAAAGTCATATCGTCCCGGAACATAGAGGAATTGAGAGAGAAGATCCCAATCTCTCAACTCCCGAGGGATGATATCCTCAGGCACATAGTATATGAGAAAAGATATAAAGTAGAACTGGGAGACAAGGGTACGTGGGAAGAAAGCAGAATTGAGAGCATTCAGCAGCTAAACAGTATAGTATGGTATACCGATGGCTCGAAGACCCCAGAGGGGATTGGATCTGGAGTCTTTGGACCCAGAGCCAAAATATCAATACCCCTGGGAGCATACCCGAGCATTTTTCAAGCGGAGGTATTTGCCATAAGCTAGTGCGCGGACCTGAACCTTCAGCGAAAATACTCCAATGAGAAAATTGCCATACTCAGTGATAGCCAGGCCGCCCTCAAGGCCATATCAGCATTTGTAATAAAATCAGCGCTAGTCCTTGAGTGTGTGGAAAAGCTGAACCAACTAGGAGCACACAATGAATTACTGTTGGCCTGGGTTCCAGGCCACAGGGGAGTCGAGGGAAACGAACAGGCGGACAGCCTGGCCAGAGAGGCAGCAACGATACGACCTATTGGTCCTGAGCCGTTCCTGCCAGTGGGCCCGCAGGAAATTAGGGGGCATCTATTGGCAGAAGAAAAGGAAAAGAGGGAAGAACACTGGCGTAATATGCCAGGCCTAACACAATCTAAGCTACTGTTAGGGGGTTATTGCACAACCCGATACAGGGCATTTATAGGCCTCTCGAAAAATAACCTAAGAACTCTAACAGCAATTCTTACAGGACACTGCAGACTGAACAGCCACATGCAAAAGCTGGGTATAATATCAAACAACACATGCCGATTTTGTGACAGATCAGCGGAGACGGCGGACCATGTCCTCCTGGAGTGCGATGCAATCTCAAGACCTAGAGCTAAGTTTATGGGCTCACCATGGCCAGAGCATACTCACATCAAATCCCTCAAGCCAGGTGAACTGCTAGGGTTCATCAGAGATGTCGGCTTGGATGAGGTGTTGTGAAGCAGATGAGGGCACAATAGACCAATGGTCGCAGTGCGATCCTCAAATAACTATCTATCTATCTATCAGTAGATAAAACACGTAATTTGAAAGAAACTCTTACGAGAGAGATAAAATCAGCATCACTTTTGGCCAGTTTAAAGCAAGCAATTCTTGATGGATCGATGTTGGTGTGTTGAGAAATATATTGAAAAATGTTATCCTCTTTAACAGACGGCCTAAAAGAAGATAAGTGAAGCCATCTATATCGCACGAAAATGTCCAAATCAGCATTCACATTAGTACCACTAACAACATTATATGGCTTATCAGCGTTTGATTTAAACGAAATTTATCTCTGTCCCTGTATACCAACTCCATTCGATGGAAAACGATCAGCAGCAGAGGCAGCGGCATCAGCAAATGTTTGAGAGATAACACCAATAGAGTTAGCAGCATCATTATTTGTAGTAACACAAGCAGAATTATTATTAACACCCTCAGCTAGAGTAGGTAATTTATTTGTCCCAACGATCTCAGCAGAATGCACAGGTTCATTGTTTGCAGTCATACAATTAATATTCTCATTAGCACTCACAGGTAGAATAGATAGTGAACATCTCTCAGCGCTGTCAGCAGAATGCACAAGATGACCAGCAGGCGATGGCAGAGGAGATGATTGTTTTTGCATTGACTTAGGTGCGCCAGCCTTAGTTTGTTAGCGCGTACGGATTGCATTGTTGGAATCGACAGTAAGCTCAGATTGCCTCTCACTTGCTGTGAGAATTTTAAAGAAATCTTGTAGCATATCAACACTTTTGAGAGCTTTGAATATTTTGGCGCGCGAAAATAAAGCAACACACTTGTCACATTTATACACAATATTTTTGTTGTTTTTGAGCAAATTAATTGCATTACCCATAATATTAGAGCAATTCACATGAACTTTGTTAGAACAAATGCCACATATTATAGAGTCATTCGGTAAACATTGATTATTGCATTTAAAGCAGTTATCCATTTTTTCTTTAAAAAGGCGAATTAATTTAGCAAACTAAGTACAAATTATAAAAGCTAAAGTAGCACAAGAGAACACGTCTGTTCGCATCAACAGTCACTCACTTATATAGGCGTAATACCCTACTTGCTTTGGTTAGCCATCGAGAATTTACAGCTGGTCCTGGTTTTATGTTAGCTAAATCAACTGAAACAGCACCATTTGAAATTGCTTTGACCATTTGATATAAATATTTAACATCTGTAGATAATTCTCGTTCTTGTTCATCACTGATCATGCAAGGCATATTGTCCAATGCTATTGATTCAAAATCACTTACAACCTGAAAAATACATTTTTTAGATTAATTAAAATTAGTATAATTTTCCTATTTTAACTTGATTGAAAAATATTATAAAGTAATTTTAACAAATGCATATCTGAAATTTGTCACAGTCTTGAATGGCTTTGTATATTTTTCCACTTGCTGCTCTTGGTCCACTCGTGACTTCTTTATCTAATGCTCTGAATAAATGACCAAATGGTAATTCATTGAAATGAAGCAAACATTTAAATACTTTTCAAAAAGTCTTATAACACATCTTCTTACAACACCTCGATCTATTATATTAGCTGGTTCTCTATCGCTGCATATGCCAATTAATGATATTTTGGCAGTTTTTTGCTATTGAAAAAGTCATTTAATTTTTTTAATTTGTGTTTTGCATTTTCTTCTTCACCCAAATTAACATATCCAAGTAATTCAGCATTTGGCTCTTTTAGAACAACTAAATGGGGTTCTTTTACCATATTTATATGCAATTTCTCATTAATTTTTTCTCTAGTTAATGAATCTTTTTTTCTACCATTGAAAGAAAATGCAGTTATGTTTTAATCTATGTATCGTTTAGGAAGCACTTCATCTCTAGCTTTAATTTTTCTCTTGCAACTTTTGATTTATCCATTATGACAAGTTCACCACGAACGCTAAACATGAAGCAACTCCATCTGAATCTGTCACAGATCATAGCAAAATTTATAGCATCGTATCGTTGAGTATAATGTCCTCGTTTCATTGTAACAGATACTTCTGCAACTGCTTCATTTGCAATTTGTGCCTGTTTCCATATCTGTTCCTGTTGAATATTTGAAATTACTCTACAAATATGTACTTGCTTATATTGTAAAAAAAAATACAATAGGCTTTTGTTCAATATTTCAAATGTGAATTTTGATCTAACTTTATCATTTATACCATTAACCAACTCACTGCGTATTTATACATTGGGAGCTTTATTCCCAATAGGTTATTGGCCATCCCATTATGTCGAAGGAAGATTTTACTACAACCATCTGTAAGCTTAATGGCGAAAACTACGCTACGTGGAGGATTAAGATGGAGTTGCTGTTAATTAAGGAATACTTATGGAGCTTTTTTTCACTCCCCAAGCCAGCGGATGCAGTTGCAAACTGGGTTAAGCAGGATGGTCAAGCACGCGGAACCATTGGATTAATGATAAATGATGAGCAACTAGTACGTTTCAAAAATGCGGTTACAGCAAAGGATTATTGGAATATCCTGAAGGAATTTTATGCCATCCGTTAGGAGTCGGATCTTTCTGACAAAGATCATTTGCAAAATGGAGTTATATGAAGATGAGCAAATAGAGCAGCATATCAACGAACTGATGAGTTACGTTGAAAAGCTATCTATTAAGCAGTTCCTGGACTGTTGCAATGCTATTGAGCAGTCTTCCAGATTCTTACGATCCGTTGGTTATAGATTTGGAGGCAAGGGACGAAGACAATCTCAACATAAATTTCGTAAAAGGTAAGCTTTTAGAAGAAGCTAGACGTAAGGTGCACAAAGGGAACACTTCGGATTCAGTAGTAATGAAAATAGAAAAGAAAAATGCTGAAGGCAAGAACACCGGACTTCAGACTGAATGTTTTTATTGCAAGAAAAAAGGGCACATGAAGAAAAATGTTTAATTCTTCAAAGAAAAGCAGAAGAATCAAGTTAATATGACCGGACGTGATAAAAGTAGTGATGTCAAGGAAGAGAGATGTTTTTGGGTAAGCAACTCTATAAAGGATTGGTACGTTGACTCAGGTGTAATATGTCATATCGCAAATTATCGGGAATTTTTTGATACGCTCAACGAGGATATACAGGAAGATTTTAATGTTGCCAATGGATACCGAATTCGTTCACAAGGAAAAGGCAGTGGATACATTGAGATAACAAATGCTTTTGGTGAGTCTGAAACTATTTACATCAAAGATGTTTCGTTTGTTTCGTCAATAGAGTTTTACTAGGAAAATAAGCTTCTCTTGGCTTTCATTCCTCGTTTTGCTATGGATTGCCTCTTATTTATTTAACACGCAATGTGTTGTTAATATTGATGGTGTATCCTCCAGCCCTTTTGTTGCCACTTCTGGTGTACCCCAGGGTAGTATATTGGGACCGTTATTTATTATTCTTTTTATCAACGACATTAGTAGTTGCTTCTCGTTCGCCAAGTGTTTGCTTTACGCTGATGACCTGAAGCTATTCTCAGCAATTAAGGGGCCAGATGATGCCTAAAGATTACAAAATGACATTAACAAACTCTATCGCTGGTGCGAGGAATCTCATCTTTCCTTGAACACCGCCAAATGTTTCCACATAACTTATGCGAAGACAGATAGTACACTACGTACGATTTACAGAATTTCAGCTTCAGTGTGTTAATGAGATTAAAGATCTTGGTATTATCTTTGATAGTAAGTTCTCGTTTAAAATCGCGTAAACTATATAACTGCTAAATCATATGTTATGCTTGGTTTCGTTAGGCGTAATACTATAAAATTGTCAGATCCGTATACGATCAAGTTATTATTCACGGCCTTTGTTAGGTCTCGTTTGGAATATGCAGTTTTTATTTGGAGGCCAAGCCAGCAGACAGCTGTAAATAGAATAGAGCGTATACAGAAGATTTTTCTTAAATATGCTCTTCGATCTTCAAACTTCTCTGAACCTACGCCTCCTTATTCTTCTCGTCTCTTGCTATTAAACCTTAAGACCTTGTTGGATCGTAGATCTATTATCTGCTTAAGTTTCGCTTATAACATTATTAATGGGTTTATTGACAGCCCATACTTGCTGGAGCGGTTTCGATTTAATGTTCCTCAACGTTCTCTCCGAAATGTCTATCCCTTTTATGGTGACAATCTTAAAACTAATTATGCCTGTAATGCTCCTATTGCCCAAGCTATACGTGAGTTTAACTCACTGAGCGTTACGGTTTCCTTGGATTTTTCACTACCAAGGTTTAAATTTTTAATTATTTTAAACTCTGCATTTTAAGTTCTCCGGTCCATATATGTATATAAGTTTCATACTTTTAGCTCTACATTTAAGTTTAGAACTATTTAATATATTTAGTCTGTAAGGATTTATTCCATTGACTGCAAATAAATGAAATGAAATGAAAGTAACTTTCTGTCAGTGAAGAAGTTAACCGAGAAGGGTTATCAAGTATGTTTTGGAGCAAACTCTTGTAAAATTATCAAGAATAATCAAGTTAAAGCGACGGCAGAATTGAAGAATAAAGAGAGGAAAACAGTTATAGTTAGCCGAAATTACATTATCTTTAAAGAAGACATGATAATTGACAAACAACGCGAGGATATTTCAGAGGAAATGCACATATCACTTCAATATAGTAAAGAAATATGTGTAAAGAGCAGAGAATTGGAAGATGTTGAGTACTTGACAGCAGATGAAAATGATTCGGAAGACAAAGGGAATAGTACGGTATAAGCTTCTAATGAGGACTCAATGGACTCAATAAATGATGATTCATCAGATGATACTATTGTTCCCGAAGAAGATCTTAGGAGATCAAAACGAATTTCATAGGCCCCACTTGGATATGGCTATTTAGTTACAGAAGAAGATGAGCCAAGTGATTACAAAGAGGTTTTAGTTGGAAAAGATAACTCTAAATGGATGAAAGCTATGGACGATGAAATGAATTTTCATCGTAAAAGTGGAACCTGGGATTTAGTAGTTTTACCGAGAGGGCATTAAGCAATAAGTTGTAAAGGGATTTATAAAATCAAGAGAGACGTAAACGGAAATATATCAAAATACAAAGCAAGATTGGTTACGAAAGGAAGTTTCACACAAAAATATGGAGTCGATTATGATGAAGTGCACGCTCCGCTGGTACATCAAACAACTTTTCGGTTATTTTTAGCGGTAGCTGGTTCACTAAATTACACTGTCAAATATTATGATATTAAAACAGCATATTTAAATGGAGATTTACAAGAGGACATCTATATGCGTCAGCCACCAGGTTATGAAGTAAAGTCGAAAAATTCAGAAGTTTTAGTATGTAAACTTAATAAAAGTTTATATGGGTTGAAGCAGTCTGCAAGATGCTGGAATAACAAATTTTTAGATGTTTTGCGTGCAGCAAGTTTCCATCAAGGAGAAGCTGATTGCCCTCTTTGAAAGAAAAAGAGGGATGATCATTATATATATTTTTTAGTTTACGTTGATGACGTATTAGTTGCATCAAATGTAAACAGTGATTTCGAATATGTCGAAAAGATATTAGAAGACAATTTTGAAATATCACGACTGGGAATCATAAATTTTTATATGGGTATAAAAATTAAGGGGGAGGAGTTTGCGTATTATTCTTTGAGTTAAGAAAATTATATAGTAAATATAGCTAAAAAATCTGGACTTTAAGATGTGAAATTTTCAAAAATCTCAATGGATGTTGGATACATAAGCTTAGACCGTGGTGAAATGAAGTTGTTAGAAAATAATACCTTATATCATGAGCTTATAGGTTGTTTATTATATTTAAGTACTAACACTCGTCCTGATATTACAGCTATTGTGTCCATTCTGTGTCGTCATGTAAGCAAACCAACTGAAAATGACTGGGTGGAGCTCAAGAGGCTAATGAAATATTTAATTGGTACGAAATACTTCAAACTAAAACTCGTAAGCAATCAAGCTTAAGTCTGACGGGATATTCGGACGCTGATTAGGCACAAAATCGTGATGACAGAAAATCAAATAGCAGATATATTTTTAAATATAAAGGTGCTTGTATTAGCTGGAGATGTGGGAAGCAAACTTGTGTTTCTCTTTCTTCAACAGAAGCGGAATACGTAGCATTAGCAGACACCTTCCAAGAGGGCTTATGGTCACGGCAACTTTTTTTAATTTTGATTTTTACTTTATTTATTTTTAAAGCTGTATAAAGCTTGTAGATTACGAAAATTTTAGTCGCAGAACAAAATATATAGGCACAAAGTATCATTTAGTACGTGATCTCAAAGAGAAGGGTATCATAAATTTACAATATTGTTCAACAGATAATACCGTTGCAGAATTACTTACTAAGCCGTTACTCTTTATTAAATTCAAAAGGTTTAGAAGCGAACTACTATTAAAATAAGTTTGTATTTTTGAGGAGAAGTGTTGAATATTTGAAATTACTCTACAAATATGTACTTGCTTATATTGTAAAGCAAAAATACAATTAGGCTTTTGTTCAATATTTCAAATAAAAAAAAAAATTTTGATCTAGCTTTTCACCTTTAAATAAAACTGCCTTTAACCAACTCACTGCGTATTTATACATTTAGAGCTTTATTCCCAATAGTTCCAAGTGGTTCGTATGTTGGATCATCACTAACTGTTGTCATTGTTGTAGGTGTTTTTTCTACAATGTCATCCAGATATTCAGGTACATATTGCGAATTTTCTATCATTATGTGGGTCCATCAAATAAATCAAATAAATTCTTTTAAATGGTTTGGTATTAAACCACATGAGCATTCTGTTGTCTTTAACTTGCGTTTACATTTTACAATGTAAAACAATTCATTTGTTGATTGTCCGAATACTGCAAATTCCTGAACTTTTTTCCGTGTTTAATGCTTTCGTGGCATTTTTCAATTAAAACATTTAGTTTTCTTAGAATACTACGTCTATCAATTAGTTTAATATTCAATTTATTCCAAATTTCAACCAATACGTCAATTACAGGAGCAGTTACTTTTACATTTACAGTTACATTTTACTTTGAATTTTAGCATGATCACTTAAAAAAAAATCTTAAAATGTCACGACCAGACGGTAAATTCAGATTATTTAATTCACTTGATAAACCAAATTCAATAATATCGTGTGGAAGTATAAGTGATAAAGTGGATTCAGATGATGTAGAAAGATTTGGTTCATCAATTTTAAATTTAAATACAAAAAGCTGTGAAGAAGAAAAAAATGTCCATAAGAAATTGGTTAAAAATGATAATATAGTAGTTAAAAGTTCCTTTTAGGCTAATTTCTCATAATTTAAGCCTCATATCTCTACTAAAATTCAAAAAACACTATAGATATTAATACAGATTTTGAAATGTACGTAAAATACCTTTAAAGTAAGCGCAATATGATATTTTTCCTATAATTCTATCAGAAGCTATGAAGATTTTTTGGCCAAACCCTACATTCATATGGCAAAATATCTATTTTGCAAAAGTGGGGGACTCGAAATCGGACTTAGAGCTATGGTGTCTTTAGCAATTTTTCTTAGACTCATTTGTAGATTACGTTTTTGCTATATTCCTGATTTAAAAAAATTTGACCCGCTCTAATGTACATATGTACATAGAAGTGTTACAAAAATAGTAATGTATCGAGCCCTGTGCGCAAAAAAGACGTAAGAGCCATGATTATCGATTTTAGTTTTTTTTATGAAAATCGATAACTTTTTATCATATGCACCATCTGCCAAGGTTTCATCGCTGTGAGATGTACCGTTACGAAATTAGAGTAAAAGCAATTTGGACGTAGGTACACGTGTTTTGGTTGTTTACATTTTTGCGAGCACGAAGTGGCTGTTACGTCTTTTCTTCTTTTTCAAATTAATGTGCAGAAGTGATTGGTTACAAATTTATTTGTTTTTTATTGCGATTTTTTTGATATGGCGTCTTGGCAACCGGAGGTAAATTACTTTAATTTATATTTTAGGATTGTTAAAAAAAACATTTTAGATGATATAAGGAATCATTTTCAGATTTCAAGTAAAAGAGCTGTTGTTCCATACAGTGATAGCGATACAGACCATGCAGCTGAGGAATTCGTAACCATAGACACGATAGAAAATATTGAAGTGGAGACATGCGTTGGAAAAAGAGGTTACAAAAAGCGCAAACCATTACCTAAAAGGCTACAAAATTCTGAAAAGTGCGACAGAAGTGTTCCCCCGAACCCATGTGCCCATAAGCAATGTCCCAATATGTGTAGCGAGAAGTTCACCGAATCAGATCGGTTAGCAATAAACGAGCATTTTTGGGGTATTGGCAACAAAATAAGACAAAAGGACTGGTTGCTTTCGTGCATGATTAGCAAAGACGTCAAAAGGCGAAGAGGAGGTAGTCGAAAACAACAGGTCAGCTATAGTTATGGAATAGATTACAAAAATTTTTACCATAAAGTATGTCAACAATTTTTGCTAAGCACCCTTCACATTGCACAAAAAATGTTAATATTAGCGAGAAATAATAAAAGTTGTTTGGAAACTTGTAGCGAAAATGTAAAGAGATTAAAGCCGTACAACAAATCTTGTGACGAAGACGTAGCAATTGTTATGTCTTTTATTGAGCAGTGTTCAGCAGTTCCTTCGCATTATTGTCGCAATAAAAGCAACAAACTGTACCTTCCTCAAGAACTCTGCAACGTTAAAGGAGTATATAAGGGCTATACTGAAAATTTTAAGAGCATAAATAAAGAGTCGGCTAAAGTGTCCTTATATGTTTTTCGAAATATTTTCAAAATCATGTCTGGCTTCAATTGCCCAAGAAAGATAAATGCGTAACTTTTGAAAACTATAGTAACTGGAATAATGACGCAAGGCATATCCTGGAGGAAACCGAACAATATAAAAATCACATTAGAGACAAAAATAAGTGCAAAGAAATTTTTTTAGAGGAACAATAACAAAGTAGTGCAAGTTCAAGATTTCTATGTGCTTTGTTGTTAGGCTGGCTTTAGGTCAACTTTCGTAAAAATAAAACACAAGTGTTTTTCTTTTCTAACCAATATATTTCGGTTACTCCACGGTAACCGTCCTCAGGGTAAAACTGTTGATGAACATAAATAAAACACAAATTAACAAACTTCAAACGTAAGAAAATAATAAAAATTTAATTAATTAAAAAATAATAATAAAAATACATTATTTTTCACATACATTAATTTTCACGTCTGCCCTGTGTGACGCGGAGTTTGGTACTGTTTATTAGTTAATAAGTGCTTATATATATGCGCGCAGTCGGAGCTATCACCCTTAAAGTTAAGTCGTATATTCGACGGTGTGTTTACTATATGTAACATCTCCAATGTAAATCTCTTATTGTAATTTCGTTCTTGTTGGAGAATTTTCGCGTCGTCGAAATTAGGCGAATGCCCACTAGATGAACAGTGGGCCATTAGTGCTGTTTTTGGGTTATCAGTTGTATGACAATATTTGAAATCCGATTTATATTGTGAAAGTCTGGATTTTAATTTCAATTTTGTTGTGCCTACATAGACACTCTTGCACGGCTCTCTGCCACTTCCTTTACACGGAATTTGGTACACAACATTGCTTTTTTCGTTTTGTGGTATTTTTGATTTTGTATTATTAAATAAATATTTTAAAGTATTAGTCGGTCTATGGGCAATTTTTATTTTTTCCTTATTGTAACAATCCGATTTTGCAAGGCGCTCGGAGAGTTGAGGTACGTACGTGAGAGATTTGAAAATGACTGACTTTTGTGGTTTTTGTTGACTAATAGCATGGTTTACTCTACTTAATAATTTTTTAATTGTGTATGTTGGAAAATCGTTGTTCTTTAAAGTTGTAAATATTTCTTTCTTTATTTCATTGTGGTAAATTTGGTCCGAAGTCTGTAACATCCGCTTTATACAGCCCATTGCTGTATTTAATATCATTGATTTAGGATGCTTTGAATTATAATTAATAATTCTCCCCGATGATGTTGGTTTTCTATACCACTTTAACTTTAATTTATTGTTTAATCTATTTACTATTGCATCTAAATAAGCCAATTTTCCGTCCTTTTCGAGTTCCACTGTAAATTTTATATTTTTGTCGAAAGAGTTCAATGTGTTAAGTACATTTTCAACCTCATTTTCTTCTACGATAGCAAATAAATCATCAACATACTTCGTAAGTAATCTTGGTTTGTGCTCCAATTTATCCATCGTTTTTCCAATAATTTTTCCATGACTATATCCGCTATTACTGGGGAGGTAGGTGATCTCATTGGCAGTCCTTTTAACTGCGTATATACATTGTCATTAAACTTAAAATATCTGTTATCTTTAATACAAAATTGAACAATTTCCATAAATAATTGTTTGGGTATCTTCGTAAATTCTTTTATCGTTGTCCATTTTTCTTGTATTACGTCAAGTGCTAGTTGTATCGGTATACTGGGAAATAATGAAACCACGTCAAAGGAAATTAACTTTTCATTGTCAGATATGTTTGTGTCGTTTACTCGTTCTTTAAACTCTAATGTATTTTTTACGTTATATACTGAAGCCGCCGTTGTGTTTTTCAATATTTCTGCAATATATTTGCGTAATCCATACGCAGGTGATCCGACAGCAGAACAAATTGGTCTCAGTGGTGTTCCTTCCTTATGTATCTTAGGGAGACCATATATTCTAGGGGGCAATGCCGTGTTTGTGCTAAGTTTCTTTTTCTCCGCTTTTGTGATAATTTCCGTTTTAAAGAGTTTTTCGACTAAAGTGTTGTTTTTGGTTTGTAATCGCGATGTCGGATCTTGTCTTTGGATTCTGTATGTTGTCAAGTCATTTAAAATACATTTCATTTTATTGTTATAATCTTCTGCTTCCATTGCGACCGTTTTATTACCTGTATCTGATGTCAAAATTCTAATGCTTTTATTTTTCTGCAAAAACTTTCTTGTTTGTGCCACTGTATCAGATATAGCACTATCTATTGCACTTTTTTTGTTTCTTGTTGAGTGGCTTTTAATAAGTAGAGAGAGCTTTGTCCGCGCCTCTTCTATTTGCTCTTTGTTTTCAAGTGTCTGAACCAAATCCTCTCCATCAGCTATATATTGAAAAAGAGGAAACGTTTTGTTTTCCACAGGTACCTCGAATTTCGGTCCCTTCGCCAACAATTCTTTCACTTCTTTCGGGAACTGGACATTTGTATTGTTTATAAACCAATCTTCTTGTTTATTGTTGTGAGTGAAGATCATATTTCGTTTGGTTCGCAGTCTCTCAAATTTTGTAGTTTGTTTCTTCTTTAGCTTTGTTGTTAGTTTGTTAGCCACATTATTCTCGTTCTGTATAAATTGCTTTAAATCTTCGTCGCCCAATTGTTCCTTAAGTGTTGTTGTTGCTTCTTCCATTTGTTTATTTGCTCGTCTTAATATATTGCGTTTGTGTTTAATGAGTAAACTTAATATTTTTGTTAGATAATATTGAGTGTGTCTCTGTAACATTCTATCTATGTCGATATTTTTGTCGCAATCAGATACAAATAACTTATAGCAATGGGTTGAATTTTTTATAAAATTGGGAATGATTTTTGACTTTCTACATTGTAAAAGAAACTTAAAACTAGATTTTATTTTTACCAATTTTTTAGATGTAGTTTGAAATTTGTTAATTGTTGATTTTGAGCTTTCATAATGGTTTTTGATTGTTGCATATCCCATGTTTGTTGTTGTGTGCTAACAGCGTGCCTTCCGTCTGTATAAATAAAATTATTTGGCGACCTTTATGTAACTAAACTTTGTTGTTAGGCTGGCTTTAGGTCAACTTTCGTAAAAATAAAACACAAGTGTTTTTCTTTTCTAACCAATATATTTCGGTTACTCCACGGTAACCGTCCTCAGGGTAAAACTGTTGATGAACATAATATAAACTGTAAGATTTAATAATTTAGGTGTAAAGTTTTAATGTTAAAAATATATAATTATGTACAATATAGAATTTTTTTGTCGCAGACGAAAAAGCCTAACTATCGTTTAAGCTTACAATGAACTTATAAAGTGTTATATTTCTTTAGAGTCAATTTATTGTTTACTTTTTAGTTAATTTTATTAACCAAAATAATAAAAGCTTATTTTTAAAAAAGTTTTTTTTTCTTTAATTTTATTTTTTACTTTTTAGTTCGTTTTATTAACAAGTAATAGAAGCTTGTTCTTAGAAAAGCTTTAAATATAAGTATAGGGGGTGAAACAAAAACACATATTTCAGTTACAACTGCGTATAATGCGGATTGGAATTTATTAGTACACATTTTATGCGCAGCAACTTCAGAGGTGTATTCAAAGTTTAAAGCATAGTAAATATAAGTATTGAAGTCATGAGCCTGGGCATTCGCGCAATTTTATTGATGTAAATTGCATGGCGCCAGCGCCAATGCGGTGCCAGCTCAATGGTAGCTCATTGACGAAATGACTCCAAGCGAATTTTTGACGCTACTTAGTAGTGAGTGCGTAGTACAATTTACTTGCGCTATTGAGTGAAACGACTTTTGTGTGTCAGGCACGAGTTTGGTGTTATTGGCGCTACTGGCAATGATGACACTGAGCTGTTGACGGTAGCGCTGGTAGTTCAGATTTTGAATCAGAGAAAGAATTGATGACCCGTGTAAATTATTATGGCTTTGGCCGTGTAAATTATTATGGTGTATTTGTATATTTTAGATTTAATGCACAATTAATATGTGTGTGTTTGAGCGGCCAAATAAAAACAGTAGTATTGCTAAAGTGCTGCTTAGTTGATGGAATGTCGCTAATTTCCTAGCGATGATCAGCAGATTATCAATATTTCGTTCAACGGACGCGCGAGATTGCCACATCTGCTCAAATTTTCCAAGATTTTCCATTCTTGATTTAACTTAAGCTGTTATGCCAATATTTTTCAGCCAGCTTTTTTCAAATAGGTAATTTTTCCAAAAGCAAAATAAATTACAGAAAAGATTACAGAGTTAAACAGCCTTAAAAATTCAGCTATGTTGGTTATACACAGAAATACAACAGAGGGTTGTGTCTCCGCTTTTCGCAAGCGTTGAGATTCACCACGCGTGATTCACCACGTCCAAATTTCACAATCCACGGATAGGTACCGGCGGGTTTGTATGGGACTTAGGCTGATATGCCAAAGTAAATACAAATCTTTACCGATAACTGTGTTATCGATTAATTTATCGAATTCTAACAAAGTAATATTGCATTTTCATCGGAGTTATACATGTGTGCAAAATTTCAGTTCAATCGGACACCGGGAAGTGTATCAAATTTAACTTGCAAGATTCCATTACAGACAACAAAAGTGAAACTAAATAAAAGATTATAATAAACCCAAAACAATTAAAGCACCAAAACAACAAGCCCACAAAGAAGGTCAAACGACTAAAATTATGGATTTTTCCTACCTCGGTTAGCTACACAAATCGATCAGTAAAAACCACCCTCGGATCTGAATGAACACACAGCACATCCACATAGCTAAATATACACAAGTATCAATTCTGACAATACCTGCTCATGTACCTACAAACTATAAATACAGGACAAACGACAACAACAGATCAGAACGAAAATCGACACTGATGATGGCACACCGCCGAAAACGGTTTGTCTCGAAACCAAATTTGGCAAGGGATGACGGAAAATCGTTCCAATATAAATATCCAAAAACCCAGCTCTCGTTCACCCGAAACGAGGCCAACCAACAATCCTAAGATCCGCTATCTGCTATGCGGCCCATTATATTTTAAATTTCCAAAAAAAATCAAACCCAAAATTCACCCACTCACCCCGAGCGAGGACACCAGAACCTTAACACAGACCCATGGTCTGCCACAGAAAACATATGCACTCGGCCAAAGGCACAAGGCCAACAGGAATTTCGCCTCAGAATAATACAATTTTTAGAAATCAAATAAAAACCTTTTTAAGATGCATGGAAGTTTTCTTCATTATTATAAAAATGTATAATAAACTGAAGAAAGACTTTTTTGCCTATCGCGAATCCCTAAAATATTTTTTTGAGCGTTTATTACATTTGGCACACTACGAACAGAACCACGTGTATTTTTTTTCAACATCCTCAATGTAAGGATTTTACTTTGTGTATGTTCCGCTCAGACAAATTTATGTTAAATAATTGTGTCAACATTTGTGCCTTTTGGACTATTTCAGTTACATTTCCTTTTTGAGATATAAGAGCTCTAGGAGCTTCTTATGGTAAAAGTAATTAGCCTTTTCATCAGCTAAAGTAATTAATTCATGGAACTCCTTATGAGAAATAATGCTCTAAGAAGCTTCACAAAGTAACAATTTGAGATAATATATAATCGAAATGTGAATAAACAGATTTTAACGATATTCGTTTGCTCGTTGAAGTCCAATTAAAAAAATCGCAAAAGTTTTAGGTATTGATTTTAGAGAATGTTTAGTCTGGTCGGATACCTCAAATTGCATTTCTAGTAAATGAGGACATATATCTTGTTTTGGTTTTTCGATGACCTTTTAAGGAAATTTAAGGTGGGTTTACTTCTCATCGTCATCTTCATTTATTTTTTTCATATTCGGTTTGGTTATTTGCACGGCCGGTAATAAGAAACCGATTTATTTTAAGAACAGAAAGGGAACAACTTTACGCGCACTACTTTAGTAAAGATTCATGGGATGTTGGACTCATTGCTCTGATACAATCCAGTCCAGAGGCGCCACGGATATTCTCGATCCTGCATCGTAATTTCCTATGTTGAGCCGTGAATCTATGGCCTTTTTGGCATATGTTTGTGGTACATTCGCTAACGCCGCCAACTACCAAGGTATGGGTGATAGCAGGGCCGGATTAATAGGTAGGCAGAATAGGCAGTTGCCTGGGGCCCCCGATTTTAGGTGGCCCCGAAAAATGAAAAAGACTTCTAAAATTTTCTTACAAACATAAAATTCTAGAGAGTGAACATTTCCGGCTAATTTGACAAATTGTATGAGCGTGCAAAGAAGTGTATCGAAGTGAAAGGAGAGTATGTATATTGAATAATAAAAAAGGTCTATAACTTTTCTTCAGTTGGAGGGTCATACTGGTGAAAGTCTAGCGAATCAAACTTTAAATTTTCTTACTGAAGACTGTGGTTTAGATAATCAAAATTGTAGAGGACAATAATATGACAACGCATTAAACATGTCCGGGAAGTATAAAGGTGTGCAAGCAAGAATATTGAGTTTGAACGAGAATGCGATCTATGTTCCTTGTTCCGCGCATTCACTTAATTTGGTTTGAGAGCATGATGTGAAGTGCTATTTTATTCAGTCGTTTTTTTCGCGATTATGCAGACATTATATAATTTTGTTCCGCTTCCACCTATCGTTGGGGCGTATTAAAAAATAAAATAAACAATGAAAAACTTTGAAGACATTGTCAACTACACGCTGGGAAGCACATTCGAATGCGACAAATGCAGTTTACGATTCATTTGATGATTAATCACAAAATACTGATACTCGTTATGAGGCGACGTGTATCGCAAATAAATAGCAAAAATTCGAATTTGGTTTCATGTTGATTTTATGGAACTCCATTTTGACTGCTATGCGTTCAGTGAGTAAGTCATTGCAAAGTGAAAAATCAGATTTGCAAACGTGTGGTTTTTTGTGCGAATTGCTGGAAGAGAGTTTAGTTTCATTCCGTGAAAAGTTCAATGATTTCGAGGAAAAAGCAAAACAATTATTACCTGTGGCGTAGGTTATACAGAAATTGTAAAACGTACTCGTCGTAGAAAAAACCAACCTAATGACGGAAATGCTCCAGAAGTCCAAAAGTAGAATTTTCGCCTCGCGATGAGTTTAGGACAAAAGGTTTCCTCGAAATCATCGACAATCTTCACAGTGAAATCAAACGACGTGCGAAAGTGTATATGGAAGTTTCAGAGAGATTTGCATTTCTCATTAACTTTTCTCTAAGTGATGGAGACCTCCACGAAGCTATACATAACTTAGTTCGTTTTTATTCTAGAGATTCGGAAGAATTTTTCATTAAATTGAAAAAATTCCAAAGTTACGTGAACTCCAGATACACTGATGCAAAAAAAACTCATAGTCATTTTTATAAGATTCTAATGGAAGATCAATTAGCCGATGTATTTCCTAGCACAGAGATAGCTCTTCGGATTTTTTTAACATTAATGATCACAAATTGTTCTGCCGACCGATCGGTGCAAATTTTTTAAGGTTTTGGGCAATTTCTACATTTTCAAATCCAAATTTATTCTCACAATTTAAATTTGTTATTGTTACTGAAAGATTTTAATTTGAGTGGCATATAATTGTAATGTAAATCTGCCTTATATGTCAAACAGTTTTTAAAACAAGTCTAAAAGAACTTATTCTAAACTAACTTGGGCGTTTCAACCAAAACTCAAATTCTACTTACGAACTTGGTTGCAATGGCGATCCAATCGCTAATGGATCTCGGTAGTTTGAGGAACGTGGTTCTTGATTTGCAATTATTTGTGTAGTTACCTCGCGTGTATTTCCTCTAGACACCTGCAAATTTTAAAACGAGTCTGAGAAACTAATTCGTCATTAAATTCAGTGCTATTGGGTTTATAATTACCGGATCAACGAGTTCTTTCCGATAACGATCAGATAATAATGATGCTTCAGGTATTCATTGATCCCTTGAGCCCCTTAATCCAGTCTTGCGGATTTAAGGTCATGTTAGTCAAATAGCGTAAGGCAAACCTCTTGCCCCTTTCATTCCAAACAACTGGGAGCCAAGATCATCTTTCGTTAACGTTTTCTGTTGAAAAAACAAGGGGATTGCCATTTAAAACTATTAAGTATAAGACTTTGTCACATTTGGCACTGCTTCTTATATTGCTTTACACGCAGAAATTGTGTAAATGCCATTAATACATCGGTCTTTTCATCAACAGTTTTTCCAATCGTTTATATAACAACTCCCAACCGAAAAAAGAATAATAATTGGCGTGGGATAATCATAAGTTAGACCAACTGAACCTTAATCAGGTTATGCTAAGCCTCACATTTTTAGAAATTTAACGCGCCCAACGCTTTTATTTAATTGTCTGATCAACGCCCTATATTGATGAGGAGTGTGATGACTAGTACCTACTTAATTATTTTCTAATTTTAAGCATTATTACTACTTAATGTAAGTATTTTTTTCAATAAAACCGTTTAACTTAAATTTTTTTTTAATTATTTTATTTTCTATCTTTTAGTATTATTATTACTTAATTTGGGATAATCATAAGTAAGACCAACTGAACCTTAATCAGGTTATGTTACGCCTCACATTTTTAAAAGATGTCACGCTCCCAAAGCGTTTATTTAATTGTCTGATCAACGCCATATATTGATGAGAAGTGTGGTGACTAGTACCTAGGATCTACTTAATTATTTTCTATCTTTTAGCATTATTACTACTTAATGTAAGTATTGCTTTCAATAAAACCGTTTAACTAAAAAATTCTTTTCATTTATTTTTACGAAAGCGGTTTCTATTTCTGTATGTCAAATATGATTTCCAAATATGAGCCAAATCAGACCACAAATAAGATTTTTGTGAATATCTCGATCCTTGTCCCACCTAGCGGCGATTTTTTTTCATAGGTCGCTTTCTACTCTTGTATGTATTATGTGTTCCAAATATGAGCCAAATCGGAATACAAATAAGATTTTTGTGAATATCTCGATTCTTGCGCCACCTAGCGGCGATTTTTTTCTTATTATTACATTGTCATCGGGTTCTGAACTATATTCCAAGTTTCAAGCTTGAAGCTTATTAGGAAGTTACTTAGATTTTAATTACAAAATTCGCCCTCTCCGTGCAGCCTGTCAAGTCAACCCAAATAAAACCGTTTAAAAACCAATAAACACGGTGTCCTGGATCCTCCAAGATCTCATAGAAATTCCACCGCCAGCCACCTGAAAAGAAAATTAATTAATTAATAACAAGAATATTTCATTACCAACTAGCAGATCCGGCAGTCGTTGTTCTGTCCTAAATTTGGTCATCTGCATACATTTTAATAAGCTTTTTTCGTCTAAATCTGCCCTCCCCCTCTACACTTTTTCGAATAGGACGTATGTGAGTATTATTAATTTAGGTCTTTATTCCGGCTTCGCATGCATATTTATCAGTTTTGCCAGGTTGATGCGACTAAATCGAATATCAGAATGAAAATTACTTTAAAGCTCTCAGCAACAGCCCTATATCTCGAGACCCTAGTCACCCAACGGTGTAAAATTTACTCTGTACTAAAGCACACATCAACAGCTTCAATTTGATACCAATAATGTAAAAACACATTCAAGGTGTATCCCCGTCCACGTTTTGGCCTATATCTCGAGACCCTAGTCACCCAACGGTGTAAAATTTACTCTGTACTAAAGCACACATCAACAGCTTCAATTTGATACCAATAATGTAAAAACACATTCTAGGTATATCCGGGTCCATGTTTTGACCTATATCTCGAGACCCTAGTCACCCAGAGGTGTAAAACTCACTCTGTACTAAAGCACGCATCAACAGCTTCAATTTGATACCCATAATGTAAAAACACATTCAAGGTGTATCCGGGCCCACGTTTTGGCCTATATCTCGAGACCCTAGCCACCCAGCGGCATAAAACTTACTATGTACTAAAGCACACATCAACAGCTTCAATTTGATACCCATAATGTAAAAACACTGTCTAGGCGTTCACAGGCACACGTTTTGGCCTATATCTCGAGACCCTAGTCACCCAGGGGTATGAAAATTACCCTATATTAAAGCACTCATCAAGATCTTTCATTTGATATCCATATTCTATAAACACATTCTAGGGGTACCCGGGTCCACGTTTTGGCCTATATCTCGAGACCCTAGTCACCCAGGGGTATGAAAATTACCCTCTTCTATAGCACTCATCAACAGCTTTCATTTGATATCCATATTCTATAAACACATTCTAGGGGTACCCGGGTCCACGCTTTGACCTATATCTCGAGACCCTGTACGTCGATCGGAACCAAACCTATGTGCAAACCGCAGCGTGAGGTATACGCAACTTATGTGAAAGTTTGAACAAAATCGACCGGCGCATCTCTTCAAACACCGGCTATAAAGTAACACACATTTTAGGATTTCTTTTTATACTCAGTTGAGCACAGCTCACAGAGTATATTAACTTTGATTGGATAACGGTTGGTTGTACAGGTATAAAGGAATCAAGATAGATATAGACTTCCATATATCAAAATCATCAGTATCAAAAAAAGAAATTCGATTGAGCCATGTCCGTCCGTCCGTATGTCCGTTAACACGATAACTTGAGTAAATGTTGAGGTATCTTGATGGAATTTGGTACGTAGGTTCCTGGGAACACATCTCAGATCGCTATTTAAAATGAACGATATCGGACAATAACCACGCCCACTTTTTCGATATCGAAAATTTCGAAAAATCGAAAAAGTGCGATAATTCATTACCAAATACGGATTAAGCGATGAAACTTGGTAGCTGAGTTGAACTTATGACGCAGAATAGTAAACTAGTAAAATTTTGGACAAAGGGCGTGGCACCGCCCACTTTTAAAAGAAGGTAATTTAGAAGTTTTGCAAGCTGTAATTTGGCAGCCGTTGAAGATATCATGATGAAATTTGGCAGGAACGTTACTCTTATTTCTATATGTCTGCTTAATAAAAATTTCATACATATAGAAAAGCAATATGGGCAATCCCCGATTATTAAAAATCATACAAACAGACAAAATTGGTTAATTCGTTGTAGTTCTATAAATAGAACGAAAACAGCAACAAAAACCAAAGTTTCTTTGAAAACCGCCGTACCAAGCATAGCTTTAACACATAATTGCATACGAAGTATGCAATGTGTAAAAGATTAAAATATGCAAAAAAGAAGGCAATTGGGAAGAACTTTACAACAGGCATGACGTAGCTGAATGCGTTTACAACCATTTCAACTATCGTAGGAGTGCGAGTTCGACTCCCACTCCCGGGAGAAAAGGCTTTGAAGAGATTTACAAGGTATAATCGAAACAGCTGTCGCCTTGTCCGTCCTGATGTCACGTTGTTTAAATTTTTCCCAAATTATTAAATAAATTATAAAATTAAAAAATTGCTTCAAATAAATGTTTTCATACATTTAGAAAAGCAATATGGGCAATCCCCGATTATTAAAAATCATACAAAATTAGCATAATCGGAGAACGACCACGCCTACTTTTTAAAAAAATTTTTTTTTTAATTCAAATTTTAAAAGAAAAGTTAATATCTTTACAGTATATAAGTAAATTATGTCAACATTCAACTCCAGTAATGATATGTTGCAACAAAAATTCAAAAATAAAAGAAAATTTCAAAATAATTTGTCTAGGATACTTTTAATGCCATAAGTCGAACAAAAATTTACCAATCCTTGTGAAATTTGGTAGAGGCTTAGATTCTAGGACGATAACTGCTTTCTGTGAAAAAAGACGAAATCGGTTGAAGCCACGCCCAGTTTTTTATACACAGTCGACCGTCTGTCCTTCCGCTCGGCGGTTAACACGATAACTTCAGCAAAAATCGATATATCTTTACTAAACTCAGTTCCCGTTCTTATCTGAACTCACTTTATATTGGTGTAAAAAATGGCCGAAATCCGACTATG